>NW_025764082.1:0-355 GCF_020536065.1 Ogataea philodendri
GCTACGCGTGACTACAACTTGCCTGAGGCTCCACACACGTCGTTCGGGCCTGCACCTCCTGCCGAGACCAAGACTGTTGATCTGGGCAACGAAGTGACTGAGTACCTGGTCATCAGCTACTGGACGACGACCAACGAGTTTGGTGGGTTGATCACCACGAGCAGCACCAGGACGTACAGCCCTCCACCTGTGACGGTGACGGCCACCACTGCTGCGGACTATGTTGAGAGCGACTGGATCTCGTTCTTCATCACCACGAATGAGAAGGGGGAGATTATCACTGACAGCACACTGTTCAACGCTACGCGTGACTACAACTTGCCTGAGGCTCCACACACGTCGTTCGGGCCTGCAC
>NW_025763819.1:0-355 GCF_020536065.1 Ogataea philodendri
TAAAGCGGGTGTGTTTATTTCTAATTCGATTTCGTGTGTTATTTCAACGTCATTTGATTTTATGCCTTTATTATGATTTTGAACTTTTGTGATATCGAACCTTGTACAAGAGTCATTATGAATATAACTAACTCTCTCTTTTGTTCTTTCACTAACAGGTGTTTGATGTTGATACTTCTCTGGTGGATCGTTTTCAGGAACCGGAAGTTCTAAGTTTATTGATAACTTAACATCATAACTATCCTTTGGAGAGTAGATTAATAATTGAGATATGTGTCTCTTCTCGATAAATGCACCAATTCTACCTGTTTTTACATCTGAACTCATTCTTAAAAATCTCGGTCTTTGGGTAGAT
>NW_025764064.1:0-355 GCF_020536065.1 Ogataea philodendri
TATTTTCTTGCGATTGTTACTACTATATTGATAATTGATCCTCTGAAGAAGACATTTGCCACAACTAAAAAACGAAATAGTTTACATTGATTACTCTATATATGTTAGAAATAAATTAAAAAGTCTAAAAAAACAATATAACGAAAAAAAAAAAAATAAAGGAAGTTGTAACAAAAATAAGAACGGAACCACTACTCTTTGAATTAAACAGGTTCAAAGGGTGTTATAGTACCGTTGGAGGTGGGTATGTGTGTCAGTGAAGTGAAAATGCTTTTTTTTTAAATTATATTTTAAATTTTGTTGTATAGCTTTTTTGCTGTAAAGGTGAAAAAACCGGGAATTTTGAGCATTAGTA
>NW_025764104.1:0-354 GCF_020536065.1 Ogataea philodendri
ATTAAGTGTGTAGCATGAATTTATCCCTGATTGTCTTATGTTCTATGATAGAAGTGGTCCTTCGTACCCTCTCAGCTTTAAATAAAGGGCATATATCTATTAGGCACTCGCACATGAATGGCAAACCAGGATGTAGCGATTGCTTAAAGCGTATATCCCTAAAATTAGAAAAGTGTACTAAGCAATAATCGTAGTTATCCTATAAGACAAGGACAAATTTTGGTGAGATGTTCAGCTTCTGTATCTTATACTTGTTTAAGTAAACCACAGGCTGTATCTTCTATCTTATTTGCTGGTAATTTTACTTGTCATTAATGTGAGAGGTTTATGTGAACTAACAATATATTTATTGCC
>NW_025764093.1:0-354 GCF_020536065.1 Ogataea philodendri
AGACTAATGGAAATTGTTCAAACGTTGGCTTACTTAATTGAAAGCAAGACAAGTACAGTCCGTAAAGCTTGTTTCGAGTGCCTGATCCTTATTTTTCAATTGTCAAATGGCAAGTCTAAATCTTTCAAGCAGGAGGTGGTTGAGTTGTTCCAATGCATACCAGATAATGTAAATAAGTTGATTGAGCATTACTGCAGTTTCATCTGATCACTCATCACTTCCCACATCCTGACACGAAACGCGTCAACTAAATTTTTTTCTGATTTTCCACATGAGCTGCCCAGACATCGAAAATAAGAACGCATAAGGCGATGAGCTAGCAATAATTTACTTAACTTGCATGTCATTTATACC
>NW_025763933.1:0-354 GCF_020536065.1 Ogataea philodendri
AGAGGATTATTAACTTGAAAAAAGAGAGTAAACAAAGGAGTCAAAATTTGATTACTGTAGTCTCTAATGCCAATGATCTCATTGCAGACTCTATTGCGCAAGCTGATACCAATCTGCCTAATTTGACTGAGATTCGGAATGATATTTATCACAACGATTACCTAAACAGCATACAACCAGGGTATTGTCCGAAAGTAGTTGCTCCTCCCATAAATTTTAATGTAAATGGTTCCCTAAACTTTACTAATAAAATGTCATCATATTTATTCAATCCTGTTATCACAACAGCATTGTCATCAATCCCACCACCTACACAGTACAATATGTTTGTTAAAAAGTGCATTCCTATAGAAG
>NW_025763974.1:0-353 GCF_020536065.1 Ogataea philodendri
CATCCTCACCTTGGTGAGCCTTCAACCATGGGTTTCTCATGCATACTAAGTTGATCAATATAATACCTAGGGACCAGATATCACTTGTAGCTGTAGGCAGAACAGCAGTTTCAGTTTCTAAAGGAGCGCTAGAGTACAATATTCTCTCTGGTGCCATGTAGTAGAAACTTCCGACGCACACATTAGGTGCCAGGTATTTAGAGTCCGTTGCCAACCCAAAATCGCATAGGTAGACATTATCGGAAGCATCTAATAGAATGTTCTCTGGTTTAATGTCACAATGGTAAACACCCATGCTGTGACAGTACTGTAAAGCCGTGCAGATCTTCAAGAAGACGTCTTTTACTAATAAG
>NW_025763766.1:0-352 GCF_020536065.1 Ogataea philodendri
AGATCCCCATTAGTACCACATGAACGAAATAGTTACGAAACTAATATTTATATTCTATACTTCATAATATTTTTGATCTATGCAAAATATTTTATAACAATCATTGACTTATTGGATGCTAGATTTGTCTATTGACATAATGCAAATCCCCCAACTAAGACAACATTTTCATCTTCAAGTTGACATTCGGCAACATTTTTTGCAATATAAGTTAGCTGACAAAAACAATGATAAAGTAATTCTGTAGAATTTCTTACTGCTCTTATAAGGTTAACCTTATAAATCGTGTTTGTTTAGGAACTGCAATAAAGAATTGAGTCCCCGATAACAACATTAAGGCATTATACTCTAG
>NW_025764021.1:0-351 GCF_020536065.1 Ogataea philodendri
AACGTATTCCGATTCTTTGAGAGAAACGATAGTTCAACGAATGCTATGCAATGTGCAAAAAAGGCACCTATGTGAACGCCATTTACTCTATTTTTACGTCAAGAAATTCAATTCTTTTTTCATTATGAGTAAAAATTCAATTTTCAATTTTTTAAGCGTTTTACTCTTACTTTTTTAACAATTTCATTACGATTTTATTTTCTCTTTTGATATCCATTTCAGAGTTTCATTATTATCCTTTCATTTTTTTTTATTTTACTAAAGCTTATATTTTCTTTTCATGCTATTTTCAAGTCGAAATACCATTTACTTTTCACTTTTTTTGTATGTCGACAATATTTCTCTTTTACT
>NW_025763804.1:0-123986 GCF_020536065.1 Ogataea philodendri
AGTGTTATTTGTAGGGCAAAACTTGACATTACACCGCATAACATGACCAACTCTGGTTTTTTATATATGATTTTAGTTACGAAACAAAATATTATTTTTAAATGTTAGCCATATTGGCATTTATTGGTGTTGTGGCTTGTCGGCTGATCTGTGTCGATTCCAATCCATTGAACTGCTATCCGGAGCTTTTTGTGCCGTCATTAGACTGGAAACCGGTGAAAGAGGGCCAAGTTATCCCCGCAGGCCTTGATATTCGTCTTAATATAGACACTTTGGAACGAGAGGCAAAGCTCTCGTCAGACGACAGTTTTTCTCAGGAAAACAGTATAGTGGTGATGGCTGACGCCGCTGAGGATACAGTAAGCGAGTCGTTGAGATACATTGCCGGGTTTGTGGAAAATGGTGCCGGAGAATCTAATGTTCTGGTTGACAAGCTTGAGTTTCTTTCGGAGATGAGCTCTGATCTGGAGTACGGTGCAGATATCATGGGTTATTTGCAGGATATTTTAATCTTGTCAGGACTGTACGACCAGAGGTCTGTTGGGGTGATTTCTTCCGAGGTTTTGTCGCAAGTCTCTGAACTGAGCACGAGTATCTTGTCGTCGTCTCTGCGAAACAATCCTCAAGCGCAGGAGACGTTTGTGAGATACTTTTTAGAGCCGAAAGATTTCATTCTACGACTACTTGGGTCCAATGTCAATGAGGTGCTTGTTCGTCGAAGATTGGGTATTTTGGGCTCGTTGGTGACGAACAATATCTTCACAGACCATTTTGACGTGATCCGTTTGAAACTGCTGATACTGTATGGACATGTTGGCGACGATTCTACGAAGGAACGCATTTTGCATATAATCACCGACGTCCTTGGCCAGGAGGAGGACGAGGTGCTGGACCGGCAGTTTGCTGTGCTCGCGCAGGCGACTTTGTGCGAGCAGAGCCAGCTGACTGCAGACGTTCTGGATCTACTTGGACAGCTGGAAAAGGTGAAACTGGTGGACAAGTCCTTATTTAAGGCCACGCCAGAGTTTCTGGATTGGCTCAACACGCAGATAGAGACGCTGCGTGAGCAGAAGGCCCCGCAGCTGGAGCGGTTTAAAGAGCTACGGCATGTTGTGTTTGGCAACCCCAAGGCGATGAGAAAGAGTTATGACGAGCTATGAACAAGTCTAATTAGCGAGGTTTTCACGAGCTTGATCCGCAGTAGGGCGAGCGGGATCAGGCGGTGGCACACGGTTACCACGGCGATCAGCACCAGGTACAGTTTCAAGTGCACCTTGAGGTTGTAGCTGTCCATGACGTCTTTGCCGGTGTTGAACAGACACTGGCCGTTGTTGACGAGCTCATCCTTTGTGCAGTACAGCTTGAGCTTGTCGGTGAAGACGAGGTTGCTGACGGTCATCACACAGTAGTGTGCTGGCGAGAGGTAATTGAGCGCAGACAAAAAATCGTCGAGAGTCATAGCGAGCAGACCGGCCATGGCAACACCGACCGAGCAGATGATGGAGATGACGTTGAGCGCGAACCCGGGATGGTCAAACACCGTGTTGAAAGAGAGCCCAACAGACTCGCCCGCGTTCACCACTAGGCCCGAAGTGTACACCATGGCAAAGAACAAACCAACGTCGTACTGGAACCCAACCACAAACATGAGCAGCACAGAAAAAACGAGCGCATTGAGGATCTCGAACGGGATCTCGATCAGCGTGTAGCTCGCAAAGAACGCGTACAGGTTGGTAGCGTCGTCGCTGTATTCTTCATAGAAGAAGTCTCTTTCCCTTGGGTACGCAGCCATATTGTTGAGCATACCGGTGAAGTACAGTGACACGATCTGCTGGATGAGCCCAAGCCTGTTCTGCACACTGGTGTTGTTGTGTTTGAGTCTTGCAAAAAACAGACTCAGAATCAGCCCCATACCTATAACCTGTGTACATCTAGCAATAAGCACGTTTTTATCTCTGACGAGAGTGAGCATCTGCCGCGCCGTGTTCACGTACAGACCCACCATGAAGTTGACGGGCTGTTTCACGAATGCATGGAACTCTGACTGCAGGTCTGCTTTGGAGCTGAGCGTTCTTCTGGTGACGATGCTGTAGTCTGGAGATGACCAGGATTGGACGATGTAGTCGACCCTTTTGCGAGTCTCGTGCTCGATCTTCTCGTTGGTCGTGCTGTAGGAGATGGTGTCAATGATATGGTCTGCTGCGTTGGTGAATTTAGGCACAGGGTAGCCGATATTGGTGAAATGTTGGAGCAGCTCCTGCTGCGTCCCGTTGAACGTGACCCAGCCGCCTTTTGCGAGCAGAAGGATCGAGCCGAACCCGTCCAGCGACCGTGGCTGGTGGATCGTCATCACGACGGTGGTCCCTGAGTTGGCCAGCTGTTCCAGGCACTCCAGGATCGAGGAGGCCGTGAAAGCGTCGAGGCCAGACGTTGGTTCGTCCAGGACCAGCATTTTCGGCGACGAGAGCAGCTGAATGGCAATAGAAAGTCGCCGTTTCTCTCCGCCGGAAATACCCTTGATCAGGTCGTTACCAACCAGCGTATTGGCACAGTCACGTAGCCCCACGCGTAGGATTAGCTGGTCCACCAGTCCGTTAATCTGCGAGCGCGAGAAGTTCGACTTGGACAACCGCATCCGCGCAGAAAACAGCAGTGTCTCGCGAACAGTGATCGACGGCAGCAGGTGCGAGTCTTCCTGGACCACGTACGAGCAAATGGGCTTGATGGTGTCAAAGTCGGTGAGACAGTCGTTCAGATAGATCGAGCCCGAGTAGGCGTACTTGGTGAACAGGTTCGACTTGAGTCGGCCGCTGATCAGGTTCAGCAGGGAAGTCTTGCCGCATCCGGACGGGCCCATGATGATGTTGAGCTTGCCCGACTTGAACCGGCAGCTCACACCGTTCAAAATGGTCTTATTCGTTTCTCTGGCCATCTTATTGGTGACAGCCAGGTTGATATCGGTGAGAGTAATATCCAACGGGTCGGTATTGGACTCCACAATAACAGGTTCCGAATGGCTCAGCTTCTCAGACGAGTCTCCCGACTTGACCTCACGGGCCATGCTGATATCCACCGGCTTCAACTTGAGAATCAAACCTGCAACCACAAACGTCCCAAGAAAAAATGCAATCAGCACTCCAAACGGCAGAGCTATCCAATTCTCCCAAAACCCAAGAGTCCGCGTGATGTACTTCCCCGAAAACGCCTCGCAGATAGAGTCCACGTCCGGGTTGCCAGCGTACTGCTTGAAACAGTCTCCCTTGAACCCGGTAAACTCATTTGACACCAACAGCCCAAACGAATACCACTGGTACGCAATGTACTTGCACCAGCGCACGTACACAGGCATCTGCTTGGCGTTCACGTACATACCGTTGGTCATTGTTTGGAACGTGAAGTTGAGGTTGCAGATCAGCGTCGCGATGGCCACGTCACGTGACAGCGCCGACGCAACCATGGCAAATGCCATCGAGTTGAGGTGGAACATGATGCTTGCGGCAAAGTAGCGGAAGAAGTAGATCGCGGAGTCGGTCCTGAGGCCAAGCATAAAGTACGTGCACAGCGAGTACACAAGGGGAATGATCAGGTCCTCGGTGAACAACTTGGCTATCCGTCGCGAGAGCACAAACCCGGCCACAGAAACACAGTTCTCCGAGTGCTCGCGGTCATATATGCGCAAGTCCAGCGAGCAAAGACGATAGCTTTCGTAGAGAAGGAACAGGTACGCTTGTAGGGACGAGACTGTGTAAAGAGAGGCCTCGATGGATCTGATTCCGACAATGGTGCTTCCTGGCTTGAAGTAGAGCCAGCCGGTCATGAGACCAAGCACAACGGCTTCTAGTAATAATGCAGCGTAGCCCAGAGGGTTTCTTCTCTCCAAGATGAGGTTTCTGCGAACAAGAATGCGTAGCTCTCTGAAAAACGGAGCTTTACCAACCTGTTGGAACATGTCGTCCGATTGAGAGACGGTTTTTGATTCGTATGACGGGAGAGTGAGAGAGTGCATGTGGAGTTCCCAATTGTGTGCTATTTTGGTAACTCTTTGCAGAGACTCCTCTTCCTGCTTTGGCGACCTCGTGTCCACGCTGGTGAGGTCTATGAGGAAATCAGCAGGGTTAACGGTTTCTGGAATAGGATAGCCGAGCGATGCAAAATGGTCAAACATGCGCGAGTACGTGTCTCCGTAGCACATTCTTCCTTTACTTAGAATAAACACCTGGTCGAACAATCTGAAAATATCGGCTCTTGGCTGGTGGATGCTAAGGATGATTGTTTTGTTCAGTCTTTTGGTGAGCCGTTTGAGCGATTCACATAGTAAGTAGGCGTTGTAGCTGTCCAGACCCGTGGTTGGCTCGTCCAGAAACAGAATGGATGGGTTGGAAACCAGCTGGATACCAACACTCAGCCGTCTTTTTTCTCCACCACTCAAACCTTTATTGACGCGGTCCCCCACCAGAGTGTTGCGGCACTCCTTGAGACCCAGCTCGAGGATGATCTCGTCAACAAGCTGTGCTCTTGCAGACCGCGACGTCAATTTGGGCAGTTTCAGCTCTGCAGCAAACATCAGCGTCTCGAAACAAGTCAAAGTCGGAATTAGTATGTCCTGCTGAATAACATAAGCGTGCCGAATCTTGGAAAGCGTTGGTTCCCCGTTGTATGTCACAGTACCGGATTGAACAAGAGTGGACCCCATAAAGTGCTTCTCGGCTAATCTGTTGAGTAGAGTGGTTTTTCCAGACCCAGACCCTCCAATGATACATGCCAATGAGTTTTCCGGGATTGAAAAAGTCACCGGGTGGAGGATCTGCTTGACATTCTCGTTCGCAAGCTCGGGGTCCACCTTCTTGCTTCCGAACAGGGACTTTCCTCGTTTGCGCGCAGAAATACACAGTTTCTCCACATTGATGCTCACCGGATGCGTTCGCGTGAACGATAAGTTCTCCAACTCAGTTTCCGAGCTCTCGGGAAGGCTGGAAGACACAAATTCCAAACTCTTCATTTAGCAACTAAAAGTGGATCTAATGAAGACCTATAATAATTACAATAATTTTCAAGCTAAAAAAAATACGAGCTATGCTGCTTTTCGAATACGAGGTTCGCTAATCCACGAGTCCACTTGCGGTACAGAAATAACTTTATCCGCGTACCGCTCGCGAAGAAGCTGGATCGAGTCTTGGTCAAGTATGTTCGATCGTGTGTAATTATGCATCGTTGGCGACGAGGGCGGAGACTGCACTGGAGATTGTAGCTGTTTTTCCAGCTCCTGGATCCGTTGCTGGTACTGTTTCTCCTGGTAGATTTTTGCCTGGAGCTCCGTTTTCATCTCTTCGTACTGGCTCTTGTAGTACAGATTCTGGTCGTCAGAGTCGACCCGTTTCGCGCGCAGACTCTGTCGAAGCCGCTGGTTCTCCAGCTCCAATTCGCTCATCTTGTCGCTCGCGTCGTGCTTCACTTGGCTCAGCTCCTGCTTGATTGCGTTATACTTGTTGTGCAAATCGTAGTATCCGTCAAAGATCTCCTTGTTAGCGTCAAGCTCGCGCTTGAACTCGTCGCGCAGCTTCCTGTACTTCTGATCCAGCTCGTAGTTGTCGGAACGCAGCTGTCGCAGCTCCACGTTGTCTGTGACGAGATCGAACTCGCTGATCAGCTGCGAGATCAGCTCGTTGTTCTTCTCGATCTTGTTCGCCAGCCCGCCAGCCACCTTTGGCTCCGCTTCGCGCGGGAATTCGCCAGGGACCGGGTCAGCCTGTTGCCAACGCGCACGGCTCATCTTGATCCGGTTCAGAGTGTCGTTGATCCGCCAGTCGTCGTCCGCGCGCGACGGCGTCATAGGAGGAGCAATCACAGAGCTTCGTCGACTCCCAATCGTGTCGTATCCGTCCAGATTTGCCGGCTCATCAGGGAATCGACTCTCACTGTTTAAATATGTGTTGTACTCAGTAATAGAATCCTGGTCCCCGGCAACGACCTCCGTGTTCAGCGGACTGGGCGACGCGCCAAATATACTGTTATACACCTTGCCGAAAAGCCCCGGCCGGCCAATTGTCGTGGTGTCAAACATACGCGTTTTGTTCCCAAACGGTTCCCTAACTTATATTGACAGAAATTTTAAACAAGAAAAAAATACTTCTAGGGTCTTGTTATGAATTCTGCGGTACTGGTGGTTTTGCTGTTAGTGAGGCTATGCTCGGCGACTCTGAGCTACCCATTTGAAGAATCGCTTGAGTTCAAGCCGCTGAAGAGCAACAATCTGCTTGCGTCGTTCAATTTCAAACTCAACTCGTCAGAGTTCCAACTGTACCAGCCAAAAGGTGAGACTTTGCACTACTCGGTGTTTTCCAAGCTTTTGGGCCCAATTTTGCAGGAAACCAACACCAGAGAACTACACTTGCGCTTCAGCCAGGGATGGTACGACGCAGAGGTGTACGGAGAACTACCGGCCAAGGGTGGTCAGAGTGGGGGCACCGGTGTCGAACTATGGTCCGTGATTGAGGGCACCGACGACGAATCGGTATTCCACGATTGGATCAGGCTCGTAAACTCGCTCTCCGGGTTGTTTTGCGCCTCGTTGAACTTTATCGACTCCGATTCCACAACGTATCCGGTGACGGTGTTCCAGCCCAAATCTCAGTTGCTCCAGCAGAACTCGCTAGAGAACGACTTGTACCTGTTACGCAGTGCTCTACCAAGAGAACCCGTCTGCACAGAGAACCTTACGCCGTTCTTGAAACTGCTCCCGACAAAGGGAAAGGCCGGTATTTCGTCGCTTTTAACCGGCCATAAGGTTTTCAACTCGCAATGGTCGTCGATGTCCATCGATATCACCACTCACTGCTCGGAAACAGGCTGCCATTACGAAATGGACCAGTCCATCAAACTGATCCTCAACGTCCCATTGGCTTTGGAGAGAAACGAGATGCCTATTCCTAAACCTACTCCCGGCTCCAAGCTTAAATGCGATCCATCAAAGTTCTTTGACGCATACCACTGTTTCCCGCTGGATGAGGTTTCTGAACTGGACTACTCGTTGTTGGACTTGTTTGGAAAGCAGATACAAGGAGGGGCTCTGATTTCAAACACTCCAACTAAAGTGTGTGCCGACATCAATAAAAAAGCATGGAACATAGACGTCAACTCCAGTACCAATGTGGACCTACACGACGAGAACGGTAAGACGTGTTTCACCATCACGGATTCAGAGAACTACAACATTCACTTCAAGTCGTCCAACACCTCGGAAATAGCACCGCTTCCTGCTCCTCCAATCTATGCTTCTCGGTCGCTGTCTGGCTACTCCCAAGATTCAGGAGGGTTCAGAATCGATCTGACTAACCCAACCGACGAGGATTCCAAGATCATCATCTTTGAATCCACTCCGTGGTTCGTGCGGATATACCTCCATACCCTGACCATCACCGTCAACTCAACCAACACATACACTGTTGACGATCCGGAGTTCGATACACTGCTGAACGGAATCATCTACAACCCAGCCATTGACCGTAAGAAGCCATCGCATCTCGAGCTGTTAGTGACCATCCCAGCACATACAAAAGTCAAGTTGGCATTGCAGTTCGACAAGTCGATGCTTCTGTACGCAGAGTATCCACCAGATGCCAACCACGGGTTCGAGATTGAGCCGGCGGTGATCTCTGTGCTTGATAAAGATACCAACGATGTTGTCTACCAAATGAGAACCACCACTGCACTGCTGACCTTGCCAACACCCGACTTCTCCATGCCGTACAACGTCATCATCTTGACATCAACGGTGATGTCCCTTGCATTTGGAGCGATCTTCAACCTACTAATCAAAAGAACGGTTACAGAGGAAGAAGCCGAAAGAAAGGCCAAGTCTGCATCTTCGAAAATCCGCGATAGACTAAAGCAACGTGTGCAATCCGTCAAAAATGTGTTCAAACGCTAAACATGACTATATTTTATTTCTTTTGCGCTGATCTTCAAAGAAGTCGCTAATTTTGGCGAGCTGTCTGGCCAATCCACAGGATCCCCAGTTGAGTGCGACCCAGCTCTCGAGTTTGCCCGTGAGGCTCTTCAATTTCAGCTCTATGTTCTCATATTTGTGCGAGTTGAGCAACACATGGAAGATCTCGTCCCAGGTCTCCTTTTGCCAGTACTTGCGAACGGTTTCTCTGAAACCCCATGTGTTTGGTCCAATGGAAACCAGGTCGAGCTGGTGGCCGAACAAGATCGTGTGAAGCACATTGGCGGCACCGTAGTAGTCTGGCTCGTATCTCCACGCGTCCCAGTTACACACCGCAGGGAACAGGTCGTCTTCCAACTGGGCAGAGAAGCGGACGTTTTCTGGGAACAAGGACAGATCGATCGACCGTTCGAAGTCTATGAGTTTTAGCTCCTGGAAGCTCGGCTTCGATTGTGGGGTGAAAGTGAGGACACAGTTTTCCGGCTTGAGGTTGCCATGGACCATTCCACATGCATGCATCTTCAACATTTGACGCAGAACCTGGACGGACAGGTAGATGGAGACCGATTCGTCGATCTTGAGTGTCGTTGACGAGCCGAGGGCAGCAAGGTCCTTGACTGTGCCGTGTTTATAGTACGGAAGAATCATGTACGATTCGTCTTCGAACTTGTAGAAGCCCAGCGGTTGCACAAAGTCGCTGTTGGACTTTTTCTGTAGTTGCAGAAGCACATAGAACTCCCATTCCGTTGGGGGAGAGTTCACCTTGACCGCGACCTGTGTTCCGTCGGACTTCTCGCTTAGATACACGCCTAGCTTTCTGGAATCGTCTAGCTGTTTGGTGAAGCAGAACGTCTCGTCCTCGAAATTCATCATCAAATGGCGGTTACCCATGATAGGCGCACCGCGGGGCTTGAGCAGACTTTTCAAGGTATCGAGCTTGTGCGCGTTGGAGCCCGAAAAGTGGAATTTTGTGTCGTTGGAGAGCTGGTGCTGCATTTTGGCGAGCAGATTGCGCTGCAGCTTGGTGTCGAAAGGGTTGATCAGCACGTCTGCAGTTGCCAGAGTGCTGTGGACGGGCTCCTCCACGAACGGCGAGCTCATCATGCCGGTATCTTCGGTGACAAGTTTCTGCGGTGTAACAGGCTTGTGGTGTTCGATTGTCTCGGTGACAAAGTCGCTGAGTCCTTCATCCAGGGGGTTCTCGTCGACCAACGGCTTCGACTCGGTCAGGGGCTGGTTAATCATCTGGTACACCTCTTTCATCGACTCCTTGGAGAAATAGGTCAGTGTGGGCGAGTTGAGCAGTTTTGTCTCGTTGTCGTTCTCCAAGGTGATAGTATGCTTTTTGAAGGGAGTAAGTGGCTTTGCCTCTGCCTTGCGCTTCTTCGCAGAGTAGTAGACTCCACGACTGAGCAGAAGAACCTCCATTAAACTCTTTTCTCCATCGTCGGAGTAGAGCAGGTCGAAATTAAAATCAAACTTCTCGGTGCGCTTGCCCGGGTTCTTGATGATCTTGGTGACAGGGAACCGCGCGTCTTTGTCGTTGAACACCTCAAACGAGGTCTTGTTGGCCAATGGCACCTTCTGTTGGATCAATTTCTCGCCAGACCAAGACGTTGGACGTATAACGTTCTCCTTCTTGGAATTACCTATCGTGTCGAGATGGGACCAAATACCGGCAGAAGCTAACGAACTTCCAGCCTCTGCATCATTGAAAACGGCAAACGACTTGGAAGATGGTCTCGAGGAGGCCGTGCGCGTCGTTCCCAGCCCCCCACCAGACGGATTGTTCAGAGCTCCCAGACCTTGGCGTTTCTGTGGTCCTGCTGCCGACTGCTGTTTGCGGATCTTGAAGTTCTCAAACGAACGCGTCAATCTCCCCATCGGCCGGGCCTGCGAGTCGAGTCCCATCTGGTACAATTCCTCGGCTTTCTTAAAATCTCCCTCCAGCTCCATAAAATTGGCATAACTCTCGTAAAACAAAGCAAGCCCCATTCCGATCTTCTTCTTCAACAGGTACTGAAAAATGTCGCGTGGGTTGTCGCTGAACTTGACGTACTCCAGCCAGACACGGAAATAGCGAATATCGTTCTTGTAGTACTGGTCGTCTCTAAAATCGTGCGTGATCCGCTCCAAAAGCTGGATCAATCCAGACTCGGTGGACCCTCCTGATGGGAAATGGGTGTGGATCCACTCAAGGTACTTTAGATATGGCTCAAGTGGGTCGTCAAGGTCATCCAGTGCAGCCGCCTCGATCGAAGCCTCCAATTGGTCTCTGTCGCGGGAAAGAACCTCTTTGCGGGTCTCTTTGTTCAGAGACAGTGCTTTAGTGAGCCCACTGGCAGAACGGCCCTGCTTTAACGGCTGGATATTCTCCTTGTCGGCCTCAATGTGCCCGAAGTCGGTCGAGTTGCCCGAAACCATCGACCCGCCGCTGGTTACGCGTGAACTCATCGCGTCTTCAATCATAAACAAATAATTTTAGTTTATAAAAGTTCGTGCATTAGCCTTAAATATTTACATGTCATGCCATTTGGGCTCCTTGGTCAGGATGAGGAGTATCTTGCGACGAGTCCTTCGGCAGAAGATACTTCTTGAACGCGTCGTTCTTCTCCTCAAACGGACGCGGTCCTAGCAACCGGATCATATCGTCTCTGGTCAAAACTTCCTTGGTGAGCAACTCCTGGGCCACCTTCTCCACCTCATCGATCTTCTCGGTCAGAAGCTTCTTGCACTTGCCGTGGGCCTCGTTGATCACTCTCTTGACCTCATTGTCTATAAGCTCGAACGTCTCTTCACTGAACAGCTTGTGCACTTGTGCCTGCTGGTTCGACGTCTCAAACGTGATGGTTCCTAGCTTCTTGGACATACCCAGACGCAGGATCATGGCGTTCGCCATTTGGGTGACCTTCTTGAAATCATCCGCAGCTCCAGTAGTAACGTCGTCGAAGTTGATCTCCTCGGAAACACGGCCTCCCAAAGCCATAATCATACGGTGCTCAAACTGTTCCTGAGAAATCAAATATTCGTCGCCAGGTAAATATTGGGCGTATCCCAAAGCACCCTGGCCACGAGGAATGATCGAAACCTTCAGAAGCGGATCGGCGTGCTGCAAATACCAGCCACAGATCGCATGACCTGCCTCGTGGTAAGCAACAGTTTTCTTCTCCTCTGGAGACAAAACACGGCTCTTTCTCTCCAAACCGGCAATCACTCTTTCAATGGCCTTCTCGAAATGAACAAGCTCAACAACGTCACAATCCTCTCTGGCAGCAATCAGTGCGGCTTCGTTACAGCAGTTCGAGATGTCAGCTCCCGAAAATCCAGGAGTCAAAGCAGCCAGTCTTCCGGCAAACTCGTCGGTCACCGGCTCGGCAAGCTTCAACGGTCTCAGGTGAACTTTGTAAATGGCCTTTCTGCCCTCAATGTCCGGTCTATCAATACTGATGTGTCTATCAAATCTTCCAGGTCTGGTCAGGGCCTTGTCGAGGATATCTGCTCTGTTTGTACCTGCCAAAACAACAATGTGGTCTGTGTCTTCGAAACCGTCCATCTCAACCAGCAGCTGGTTCAACGTGGCTTCCTTCTCGTCGTTGGATCCCATCGGGCCAGCTTCTCTAGATTTTCCAATTGCATCGATCTCATCCACGAAAATAATACACGGAGCGTTTTTTCTAGCTGTAGCAAAGAGATCTCTCACTCTGGAAGCACCAACACCAACATACATCTCGACGAACTCGGAACCAGACACAGACAAGAACGGAACACCGGCCTCTCCAGCAGTGGCCTTGGCCAAAAGCGTTTTACCTGTACCTGGGGGACCGGACAAGATGGCACCCTTTGGAATTTTGGCACCGAGTTTCTCGTACTTCTGAGGTTCTTTTAAGAAAGTGACAAACTCCATGATTTCTTCCTTAGCTTCATCGCAACCGGCAACGTCCTTGAACTTGACGGTGATGTCAGTCTCCTTGTTGAATAGCTTGGCCTTGGACTTGCCGAATCCCATGATGTTGTTCAAAGGACCTCCGCCCTTGCCATTAGGACCTCTCTTCTGGAACTGTCTGGCAAGGTAGTAGGTGCCTCCAATCAAAATCAATGTAGGCACAAACGGCATGATGTATGAAAAGATGCTGGAACGACGTAAGTACGACACGGGGATGCGCTCGTTGTTTGGAATACCTAGTCTGTCCTGGACCTGGTCGATTTCTCTTTCGAAAAACTCGACAGATCCGATGGAAAATGCAATGGATTTCGGATGTTGTGTCACCAACTCGGCCTCAACAAAAGTCCCGTTGATGACATTAATCTTCTTCACTAGACCTTTCTCAAGGAAATTCACCTTGAAGTCCTGGAAAGTCATTTGGTTGTTCTCCTCGCCCGAGTAACTGTTCAGAAGCAGAGTAATCACCAGTCCAGGAAATATCCAGTCGGTCCATTTTGTTCTTTTGAAGAGATCTTGAGGCGGTCTGTTGGGATCTTGCTCGTCTTTCTTGTCCTTCTTGTTCTTGTTCTTGTCGGGCTCTTCATTGAACCTACGTCCACTATATTGGAAAAGCGACGGTCTTGCCACTGAGAAGCATCTGTTTTGACCCACCCGACCAGCTGCCAGCGGCTGCAACCGCATTCGAGCCAGCCCAGGTCGAAGTCTTGCCATGGATCCTTTCACAAACATGGCCGAATAAGTTAATATGTGCTCGCCACCAAATATTTTTTGAGAGCCCGAAGTACCGGGTAACTACATTTCACAAGATAGGCATACGATGATTAAATGCAAGCGTAGTTAATCAAGTAGGGTATCAAAAGGTCTCCTCGTCGACCATCTTCACATCGTTCTCCTTGCCGGAGTCCAATGGGGTCTCCAAAGGAGGATCTTCCGTTGGGATCTGGAATCCCTCGGTGGTGCTATATAGAATTTCCTGGATATCTGCCACCAACTGGTCCACAGAAACCTCAAGTTGCTCCGAGTTTTGCAGCTTACCGTTGATGTTCTGCGTGAGAATCTCAATGTCCCGGAGCTTGTTGAAGTAGAAGTTTCTCTCTGTTTCGAGACTCTGTTGTACCATTTTCATCTCCTCGAGCTCTGCCTTGGCAACCTTCACCTCCTGTTGCAGTCCAGACGACACTCGTGTTCCAGAATAACTCAACGTGGGCTTTGGATGCAGAGGATCCTTGGCCTTTGGTGTCACTCCAGTAAGAGACGTCTTTCTGCTACCAGGAGTTGTTCCATTCAAAGACGAGTTCGAAAACACCCTGCGCCCAGCAGACGTGGTGACGGACCCGGCAGAACTCACCACCGCTTTTCTGCGGGACGTGGCATCGTAGTCGTCTAGTTTGTTCTCTGACCATAATCGACTCATCCATTGCAGAAACTCCAAATTGTCCTGGAGTCTGCATTTCATGAGTTTCTCAACAGGAACCTCACGGGAGATCCTGTGTCTCGAAAACCCGCTCTGAAGGATCTTGTAGTTTGTGAGGGTTTGGTAGTCGGAGGTGGGATTGAAGTTGACCTTTCCCATCGGTAAGTCTCCGAAAATGGAGTCGAAAACCTGGCAGTAAAGGGCCCCATTGCCACACTGCTCGATCTTTGTGTAGTTTAGCTGGTATGTGGTGTTGATCCACTCCAGAAGCTCCGATCTCGACGCACCAACAGCCATGGTGAGAAAGTAAACAACGCGAACTTTTTCGACGCGACGATCGTCTATTAGGGGGGGTTACAGCAAGGAGCTTAATATAGGTGGCTATGGTGGACTTTGAGGTGTGGAGACCGGTTAGGTAGTGACCAGGATCACCACCCACGAAGTTCTGTCCCCACGACTGCTGCTCCCACCATGTGCACTCCGTCTCTGCTTCCACTTTTCCGGGCACATAACCTGCACCCACTTGACAAAAAAAATCACAAGCCTTTTATTTTGTTCATGAGCAGCGAGGAGTTGGAGAAGACCGGGGACTCGCCCGCGGAAGCCGTTGACGACCTTTTTGGCGACGAGAGCGACGCAGCCGAGGCGACCGGCGTCGATGTCGCTGAAGAAACCAAGATCGATGACGACGACGACGAAGAGGTGGCCGAAGAAGAGTACCAGCCCACCCAGCTGGAGGTTTCGTTCCCAAGACACCCGCGGTCGCACGTGCCGGAGGGTGGTGCGATTGGATTCAATTTGCCTCGGTACCTGTTTGTCGACCCGGAGCCGTTTGCACCAGCAACGTTTGAGTCGGGGCTTAAGGAGTTTGTGCAGGACTCGCACAAAACCAGCACCAACAAGGAGTTACAAGACTCGCTCGAGTTCAAGAAACTGGAGATCCAAAACACGATCAGATGGAGATATGCCAAGACCGCTTCGGACGAGCTGTACAAGCAGTCGAACTCGTCCATTGTGGAATGGGAGGACGGCTCCATGTCGTTGAAGATTGGCGAGGAGTACTTTGATATACGAGTCAAGAAGAACGAGGACGATTTGTTGGTGATAGAGCAAGGCGACCTGTATGTTCCTGTGCAGGAGTTGGACAGATCGATCCAGGTGCTGCCATCGTCGACAAGTTCCAGAGCACACAAGATTCTGGCCAACACGCTGCAATCCAACATGCGGTACAAGAAATCAAAGAAGATCAACACAATAGTGACGACAGAGGACCCAGAGCTGAAGGCCAGAGAGGTGGAGAAAGCGCAGAGAGAAATAGAGAAGGCCAGACGGAAACAGCTCGCAAAGCTGGCCCAGGAAGAAGAACGCCAGGAGCGGGAATCCCGAACCACGAGCGTGGTACACTCGATTGACGCTGGCGAGGACGATGAGGACGAGGACGACAACGAGTACAACGAGAAGGACGACTTTGTGGTCAGCGACAACGAGCAAGACTCCGGGCTGGACGACGACGAGCTGGACCAGGCTGCCGAGAAGCTGCGGAGCGTGAAGCGCGCGGGCGAGGCGCTGTACAAGGGTTCTGCGGAGCCTGCTGGGGACGACGATGACGACGACGACGAGGGCACTGTTTCGCGGAAGAAACGGCGTGTTGTTCTGGACGACGACGAGGACTAGTTGCATGTACTATTTTACTGGCGGCCGGGTAACTCCCCATTTCCCCTGGCAAAAACACCAGAGGTTTTCCGTATGTTTAATTTTCAAACAGGTAAATAATAAAGACACTAAGGCGAATCTACTAAACGATGTCTTGGAACGGTAAGTAATTGAGCAAAACGTTGAATTCGACAGCAAACTAACCAATCAGCATACACCGACAACTTGCTTGCCACCCAGAAGCTGGACAAGGCTTCTATTTATGGAGCTGACGGTTCTTCGTTGTGGGCCACCTCCAACAACTTCCAATTGCAGCCAAACGAGATCCAGGAGCTGGTCAAAGGGTTCTCTGACCCTTCGCAGCTGTACGCGTCTGGTCTGCACATCCAGGGCCAGAAGAACGTGTGCATTCGCGCAGATCCAAGATCGATCTATGGTAAGCACGACGCAGAGGGCGTGCTCTGTGTCAAGACCAAGCAGGCCATCTTGATTGCACACTACCCTGCCGGTGTGCAGGCCGGTGAGGCAGCCAAGATTGTGGAGCAATTGGCAGACTACTTGATTGGATTAGGATATTAGGACATACAATGAATAATTTGGAACCTTAGCAATATGTAGTGGTAGCTAATGCCAGACACGGGTAACACCAGCTAAGGCTTGATGATGTCCTTGGCGGTTCTGCCTGCACAACCGTACGGGTAGATCAGAACGTCGTCCAACGACCAGATGCCGGCCTTGTAGTAAGGGTCGGACTTGAGGAACTCGATCACCTCGTCTCTGGAGTTGGCCACGATGTTATAGGACGAGCCGGCAAACTTAGTTTTTGTCTCGTCTGTGAAAATGGCGCCGCAGTTGGTGACTCCGTTAGCAAACCCGTTCGGGATGTTGGCGAGGTGTTCGCCTCTAACAGATAACCGGTCCTGTAGAATGTTAGCTAGAGAAAGCAATTGGCACTTACGGCTCCAGGCTTGTCGTAAACGATAACTAAATACTCCATAACTTGAATAATGATGGTATAACTTTTTTCCACCAAATATAATTATCGGCCAAGTTTTCTTACTAATCTATTATATATGCTACCAATAGCTTAGATGATGGAATCCATCTTGCTGAACACGCTCACGACCGCGGCAACAACCTCCAACACAAGATCACCAGGCTGATCGGTGTCGATCTCCTTATTAATCTCCGTAAACAGGTTCATTCCAACTCCTACAGAAGACCCTTTATCGACAAACGGATACTCGCTGAATTGGTTGAGGATCTCGTCGGCTCGAATAAAAGCGTTGTCTCTGCTGTCAAAGTTGAGGTCCATGAGTATGTTTTCTAACACGTTGGCAGCACAGCACCCGGTAACCAGACAGATGGTTCTAAGGTACTTGTACTTGACCGATTGTGGGAAGTACTTCTCGTCGTACTCGAGAATAAAGTTTCTGTTTGTGAGCAGGGCCAGAATCCGTGATGTTACATTTCTCTTGGGAGTAGGGTCTTGGATAGGATGCGTGGCCATGTCGAATAGTAAAAAGTTCTTTCTTTCGGTTTTCAGGACTCCCTTGTCCACGAGTCCCTTGGCGAGTCTCTCTCTGACCTGTTTGAGCTGGTAGTTGATCTTCATCAGGTTCCACGTCTCACCAGAAAGCAGGTCGATCCAGTTCGAAACACTAAGGTGTTGCGTGTCGTTTTTGATGAGTTTCAAGGCCTCGTCCAACAAGGTCTCTCCTGTAAGCGATCCGTCGCAGCACTCGATCAGCCGGTCCGGGAACTCAAACCGCTTTCTGGCTGGGTCGTTCACCATCCGAATCTTGCCCCGGAAGGCCAGCTCCAGGATAATTAGCCCTCTCAGGGCGTACGAAATATTGTCATTCCAAAACGACAAGTATCCCTCTTTGTCTTTCAATCCAATAAGCAACACCTCCTCCATCAGAGTCAGCACCGGCACCTGGCTGTTCTTGCTCGAGTCGGCAACGTCATTAGGATCGTACGCAATCTTGTGTTCTCCGGCCTCCTCAAAAGTTCCTGAGGTGTCTTCTGCAGCGGTCGACTGTTTGCCCCGCCGTCTTGAAAGTCCCGACGACATTGTTTTGCTCAGTTATGCGAAATGCCTTATTACCACGTCCTGTCTTGGGAGTACGGAAAAAACTCAACTGCTCAACACAGTAAAGGACGATTTGTTGTCTCTTTTGAAAAAGCCCAAGGGATTTTCGGGCCACGCGCACGACTAGGCGCACCTAGCAAAAATTCCACGGCTGTGCACAGAATATTCTGCTGGTGCAAATGGCTGAACGATTACCAAGGGCCACTCTGAAACAGAAGATCCAGGTGCTGGACTATCTGCACGGCCCGCCGGCCCGGTCCCAGAAAGAGGTGCTCGACCATTTCCGGCAGCTCGCCCAGTTCGGCATCTCACAGGCCACTCTCTCTACCTGGTCTGTGAAGGAGAACGAGCTCCGTGCAGAGCTTAACAACAACCCCAATTACGAACAGTACCGCCGTAAGCCGCAGATGAAGTTCCCCGACGTCACCAAGGCCGTCGAGAAGGAGCTCGAGCACCTGGCCGCCGCGGGGGAACCGATCACCGACAGACTCATTTCCGGCCTCTTCATCAAATATATGGTGGAATTTGGGTATCCGACAGAAGATTTCCGGTTCAGCAAGGGCTGGCTCTATGCGTTCAAGAAACGCAACCTGTTGCTCAACAGCTCCAAGCAGAAGACGCTCTCGCCCGATCCGGTGCCGGAACCCGCACAGGACCCCCCGCTCGCCATCAATTACGACGAGATCTTCAATAACCAGCTTGTCGGTTTCAACACCAGACTTATCCATTCCGACGATAACTTTGACAACTTCCTCAACAGCATGACGCCGACGCCGCTACCGCAGCCGGTCAACCCGCCAGAGCGCTTGGACGAGGTCAGTGTGCAGCCTGTCCCGCAGATCCTGCCCCGGCCAGCAGATAATCTTCCATACTACCCAACGTTCCAAAATCCGCTGGTCAACCACCAGCCACGCAAAACATACGTCTTGGAGAACTTCACGCACTCTAAGGGCTCGCACCCCAATTCGGAGAAGGTCGAAAAGATCTTTGAAAATATCACAGAAGGTTATGCTACAATATACAACTCTGGAACCTCTGCTATCATGGGAATTCTGTCCTATCTCAACCCGTCTAGAATCTGCATCAATAATTCCGGCTACCAGGGAACCCATCGCGTGATCAAACTGCTATCGAAGCTCACAGGGCTGCAGAAACTCACTCTCGAGGAAACCGACCAGCTCACTCCTAATTCGGTCATTCTCTTAGAAACTCCAATGAACCCAGAAGGATACCTGCTCGACATTGCCAAGTTTGCCAGAATAGCACACGAAAAACACTGTTTCCTGATCGTGGACTCCACACTCGCCCCACCACCATTGCAGTTCCCCTTCAAGCACGGCGCAGACTACGTCGTGTACTCCGCAGTCAAGTATCTCGCCGGAGTGTCTGATCTGGGTGCAGGATTTGTTGTCAGTAGGAAGAAATCCGACAAGGCCAATCTCCACAACGAAAGACACTCCTTGGGAACCACCATCGCAAACTTCGACTCGTTTCTTCTGCTGCGGTCGTTAAGAACGTACAAGATGAGAATTCTCACTCAGTGCCAAAACACAGAAAAGATCGTCGGATTTCTGCGTGCTAATCTCGACAAGTATTCCTCTGTCATCACGAAAATCCATCATTCCTCTTTGCAAATGGACGAGTTTGTCAAAGAACAGCTGAACGGCTATTTCAACCCCGTGCTTGCTATCGAACTGGCTTCGCAAGAACTCGCACAAACCATCCTCACAAAGTTCAACTTCTTGAGCAACAACCCAAACATAGAAGGTGGTGAAACCGTGGTCGAGTTGACCGCTGTGAACGCCAACTTTATCAATCCATCAACAAACAGCAACCTGCTCAGATTCAGTATTGGATGCGAGGACTATGAAGATATCATCAAAGATATCGACCATGCTTTGATGAACGTTATTGAGTCTGGTCAGCAGACCCACGCGGTTTAACCTCTCTCTTCAATGGCTGAATGACGTCCAATAACTCGTTTTTCACAAAAACGAGATAGTATGGAGTTGCACTGTTGTTCTCGCTAAAATTCAATACTTCTTCGAGAGTCACCTCGCTCACAATCTCGTCGTTGTACTTTCTGTAAAGGTTCGACTTTGGATCTCTAATATAAATCCAATAATGACCGTAAGATGCCTGTCCTCTGTGGATAAAGATGGCAAAGACAGAGTAGCCGATTTTGGTGAGATGCTTGAATTGTCCGGAGATTAACGACTGAAGTCTCTCGATCTCGCTCTTGATCTCGGCGAGCTCCTTGTCGATCTTTTCGATCTGCTCAGTTAAAACCTCCACAACGTTGGAGTCAATTAGTAGCCCGATATCATTGAGTGCTTGGGACTGCAAAAACTGACGAGTAGACTCAAGTGCGTCTCTCAAAGGCAGTCCGTGTTCGTTTGGCTGAGACAACTTGCGTCTACGCTCCTGGAGCTCAGAAATCTCATGTTTCCACATAAACACCTCCTTTCTTCTTGAGATGAGATCTTGGTCCGTCGTCTCCATGTACCGGTCCATATAAAGGTTCTCTTCAAATGGAAGTGGTTCAATGGATTTGACAGGAATGAGTCTCTCTCTGTCAAATTGGACTCTCTGAATTTGAATCTGTAAAATGTTTGGCAACTGAGTAATTGTCAATGACCGCTTCACCTCTTCATTATCGAGCTGCAGCAAATCCTCAGTGAAATAGGTGTCCAAGGCATCGTAAATATCCTTTGGATGGTCACCAATGTTGACAATCAAGTTCAGGAATCTCTCCTCTTTTGTCCGTGGTGTAGCAGACTCGACCTCCTCTTTGGTCTTCGGATCAACAGGAACAAGAGTTTGCTTGGTCTTTCCATAAAACAGCTCTTTCACAATATCCATCTGTTCGTTGTCCGAATCCAATTTGCTTGGCTCCAGAGCGCTCTCGATCTGAATGAGAACATTCTCAATGCATTCGGTGACATCCTGTTGACGACCAATCTCTAAAGCGTTCTCGATCTGGTCGGCGCTGATTTTGGCTGTAGCTGCAGTCTGGAAGCCTGGTGAGTCTAGAGTCTCCTCGACAGGCTCGTCAACCTCCATCTTAGTTTCTTCAGGCTCTGTCACTTTGTTAGTCTCTGCTGTTGGAGCCGACTCGACAAGCTCCACCTTGACTTCCCCATGGGTTTGAACTTCTGTTCTCGGCTCGGCGTCTTCCATCTGAACATCATCCTCCTTTTTCCCATCATCAAACTCGACTTCATCGCTGATTGGACTGAATGCAAGATAGGCAAGTTCTCTGGTTGGCTGAACACATCTCGAATCTTCATGAATAAGTTTATCATAGAGATCTCTCAACTGATACATAAATTGATAAGATCTTTCCGTTTCTTTGTATCCGATGGTTCTGCCACCAATTCTTCTCACCTGGTAATTTGTGTCCGTTTCGATGTTAGTGTTTGCAAATGTCTTATTGAAGTCCAAAATTAGCGATCTCAACGGCTCAATGACAAAATAATACTGAAGCAAAGAGTTGAGGTAGCATGTGTTTCCAATATTGTTCAGCCCTGCCGGTGTCTTTTCGATCGAAAGCAATCTCGAATCTAAAACACCTGAGCTCAGAAAGCCTTCGATGAGCTTGGATTTCTTGGTCTCGCCAATAGTTTTCAAACAGATCCATAGTTCATAGAAGTCGATATTGACCTCCTTGGCTGCTCTTTCCTGGAAAATCCGAACCACGGACGAGTCGTCAGCATAAGGATCGCAACCAATGAAACGGTAGGCCTCCTCCACAGATGGATTAAAATGAGAAAACTGTGGAAGATTGGAGTAAATGTAGCTCACAAGCATCAAACTCTTCCGCTGAAGAGCAATTGTCATCAATGCACGTGAGTATAGGGAAGAGTAGTAAGACGACTCTTCTGCCTTCAGTTGGAAAGCAGTGATCAAAACATCATCATCAACAGATGGATCTGTCTCCAAAGTTTCATAAGCTTCTGAAATGTCAAAGAATGGCTCGGTTTCCAAAAACTCACGAATCTTCACACTTTCTCGGAACTTTCCAACTTTTTCCAACGCTTCTCTAAATGTGGACCGTTCGTACTTACTTCCACTGACAATCAAATTGTTCTTGTATGCTGTGATGAGCTGCTCGTCGGTCAAATGCTCTGCAACTTCTGGGTTTGTAATGTCAAATCCGAATTTTTGGAAGCAGCTCTTGAGCTCCAAAAATCCAACCACTCCTCTTGACCTCAAAGTGGCCACGAACATGGCCAAGTCATTTCCTTGTCTTGAGGTTGCACAGTAGGTCAATGCATCAAACAGCTCAGGTGTACTATCTGGATTGATACTTGTCATTGTATTGTAACAGTCAATGATCAGTTTATCAGAATAGTATGGACATACACTCAGCGTAGTCAAAGCGGTCACATATTGGAACTTGTCCCAGTACTGGAGCTGGCTAGATAAATCGGGCTCGTTCAAAATGCGGAAAACCGGGTGCATGTCTGTAGGAAAAGTAGTCTTTTGCTTGAAAAACTCCGAAGTCGGCGAGAAGATTGATCCAAGATACAACACTTCGGTCAGAACTCTCAAATAGTAATCGTAACCAACCTGTTTAAATTCTCCAAGATCCGAAAACCGCGGTGGCTGAAGTTCCTCGTTTATAACCCGGAAGAATAGTTTTGCTGGAAGTAGATCAAGATGCAGATGAAGCCTCAAAACAGGAGAGTTGTTGGGTTTCAAAGTTTTGATATCGTCTGTATCTAGATTCGTGAGGGGTCCCTTAAGCACTTTGAATAGAGTATTGAGACATTCGAGGGTAGACGGGACGTTGAGACGGTCTGCCGCTTCGGCAGGTAACTGTGATATGAACGAGGAGAATCTGAGCTCTATTTCTTCCTTTTCAAAATGCTTCAAATCGTCGTAGTTCATGATGGAAGGATAGACCTCAATTCTTAGAATTGTTCCTGTTACCTCGCAAATGTAGTTTGCAGAATCAATCACGGTTGGAATGGAGTTGAGAAGAACTTGGTTGTTGTATGACTGTTCAGGATCCGAGGCGTTTGCTGTGTATGACTTGATTCTCGCAATGTCCAAGAGCAGGTCATTTCTATCGCTTTCTAGCAGCTGGTTGTCTCCAAAGCTGTAAAACTTGTGTTTGACGTGCATTGTATTTCCTTTGCCTTTGATTTTGATTCTGAAGTGGAAAAGTGGGTGCTTGCATATGGTCAATTGAGGTGACGGGGTGATGATCCCGTTGATGGTCCAGAGCTTCCGTCCGTCATCTAACTCCGAAGGCTTGGCGATGTTCAGCGGATCAAATGCGGAAACAGGGATCTGAGCCTGGTACTTTTTAGCGGAGTTCTTAATAAATCCATTTAGCCTCTCGGCATAGTAAACGGTGTCTTCATTCAAAATTCCCTCGCCTAGTCGTTGTTCAAAATCGAATCCACTCAAAAAGAAGAACGGATCGTTCCTCAGATCGTCCAGGATTCGCTCACTGGTCTTGAAGAACTTAGACTCGTTGAAATTATAAGTATCTCTAACTAGACGGGGAGGAATCTCCTCCAAATACGGAGGAACCGCGTTTGGATAAGGAGGCTCGTTGTCGCTAATGTCCGAGTCGAGCTCGTCGTCAGCAACAATCAGCTCCTCGTCCCGCAAAGCAGAAAACTCGTCGCCTTTCTGTGGTCCAGTGGGATACAGCTCGTCTAATTCGGTGGATTTGGTTGGTATGTTTCCCGACTCCGAATAGTCGGGAGGCGGATCAGATTCGGAAATCATGTTCTCTATCGTGATCAAATGCTTAAAAACAACAATTGCTCAACAATCAGCACAACTGACCCGTTTGCTTTAAGAATGGGATATTTAAACAAGTTTGTAATACTGATACGACTTGCCGGTGTGAGGTGTCGAAAAGAATATTGAGCTCTGGAATTTTTCAACTTGAACTCTCTCGTGATATATGACGTCTCCGGTTCCTGCTGACATCCCCACGGAGACCGGTGCTCCTTCACGGAGCCCTTCCAAGCTAGATTTTGACTTCCTTCCCGCGGCAGTCACCTCCAACCCTTATTTCGCCGCCGGTGGAGGACTAATGATACTTGGTGGCTCACTGGCTATTCTGCGGAAATCGGTCTCATCGCTTGCAAGTTTGGCTTACCGTCGAATGCTTGTCGACCTGGAGCTCAGAAGCAGTGATAAATCTTACGACTGGTTTCTACATTGGATGTCCAACTACAAAAAAACCTCGTCTCGACATTTGAGCGTCCAGACCAAGTTTGTCCAGCACCCTAACGGGTCTATCTCCACAGGGTTCACGTTCGTGCCCGGACCCGGTAATCATTGGCTCAAGTATAATGGTGCATGGTTTTACGTGAAGCGCGAACGATCTGAAAGAGTGCACAACTCGGGAATACCGATGGAAACCATCACGCTCACTACACTGTTCAAAGACAAGTTTCTGCTGGCGTCGATTCTGGACGAGGCTCGTGCCATGGCCATGAAGCTAGCCGAGGGAAAGACCGTGATCTTCAAGTCGTGGGGCCAGGACTGGCGGCCGTTTGGACAGCCCCGGAAGAAGCGATTGATGCAGTCGGTGGTTCTGGACGAAGGAGTCAAGGAATCAATTGTCAACGATGTTAAAGAATTCTTACAGTCTGGAAAATGGTACCACGATAGAGGTATTCCTTATAGACGGGGGTATTTGCTTTATGGGCCTCCAGGGTCGGGAAAGACCAGTTTTATCCAGGCATTGGCCGGAGAGCTTGACTATAACATTGCCATAATGAACATCAGTGAACCGAACCTGACCGACGACAGATTGGCATACTTGATGAACAACATTCCGGAGCGCACGATTCTGCTGCTCGAGGACATCGACGCGGCATTCAACAAGCGTGAACAGAATAGAGAGCAGGGGTACGTTGCAGGAGTCACGTTCAGTGGCCTGTTGAACGCGATCGACGGAGTCGCCTCGGCGGACGAGATTCTCACGTTCATGACCACCAACCACCCTCAGAAACTGGACCCTGCGCTGCTCAGACCGGGCAGAATCGACTATAAGGTGCTGATCGACAACGCGTCAGACTACCAGATCAAGCGCATGTTCCTGCGGTTCTTCCCTGACGCGGAGGACAAGGCAGACGAGTTCTTGGCCAAGCTGAAACAGCTCGAGCTGCCGTACGTGAGCACGGCTCAGTTGCAAGGTCTGTTTGTGCAGTTCAAAGAGAGCCCTGATGTGGCACTGCAGAACATTGACATCCTGAAGCAACCGCACATAAACAATTTCTTTTATGAATGAATGTACATTAATGAAAACCTTAGCCTCTGAACCGTTTCATAAACTCCAGCTGGGCGTCCTGTAAATGGCGGTCCAATATTCCTGAGCTCGCGTCCTGCTCGGCAGCCTCGTTGGCTTTCTTGATCAGAGCGTTCATGAACCGCAGATAGTTCAGGTATAGTAGGAGGTCGATGTTCTTCTGCTTGTACTTGAGCGGCTTGCGGGATCTGAGCACCCGTTTGTGGCGGGCAGCGATCTTCTGATGGTTCATGGAAAAGAGTTGTTTATATTTATTCGAAAATAATTTAGGGCGGTGCAAGCTGTCCTTGGGAACTACGTAACAGTAATATACATTGGGCCCGGCAGGTCATTGGCTGCGGGCGCGCTTCACGTTTTCGTCCGCTTGGTCCAGATCTCTTTTCTGGTCTTCGGGATGGCTCTTGGACGGATTCAAAAGGGAAAAAACAGCAGTAGAGGAAGGATTGGTGGGGCCAGTCGATGCGGTCGAGTTATTCCGTTGTGGCTCGTGCACCGGAGGCGTATTGATCTGGGGAAGCGACCGTGGCGGGTTGGCCAGCGAGTAGCCCTGGCTGCCTCGCTTTTCGTCGCTGATGGTTGGTGGGGTCGGGTTCGAGCCTGCTCTTCTGAGATTGTTCGTTGGAGACGAGGTCGCATTGTGCAAGTACGGCAGTGAGTTCGTGGACGACGATCTGGTCTTGAGAGTGTCCGTCTGAACAGTGCTCAAAGACTGGAGCATCACTGGTGGGTTGCCCAGGCCGGGCGACGAGCGTCTTGGAGGACCTGGAGACCCGGAAAATGGCATCATCACGTTCGAGTCGCGATGAATCGGTTGAAGCTCTCCCTCGTGAGCTTGGTTCAGCACTGCGGGCGACTGCTCAGGTCCCTGCGGAGGATGGCCAGCTGGGATGAGTGCTGGGGTAGCAGGTTGCAACGGGTCGAAAACAGACAGGTTTCTGGATCTGTTGGACGATACACTGTATCTGATGTCCTTGTACGGCATCTGAGACGGTTCGTATGGGTGGAACGAGGACGCAGAAAGGTTGCGTCCCACCGGCTGGTGCGAGTGAGAGATCGAGACGTGTGGAGTAGGCATTGGGCCGGCCAATGAGCTTGGAGGTTCTGAATACAACATGCCAGAGTCGCCGTAGTATCCCGGTCCGTTACTCAGCTGCTTGAACGCCATGTCTCTTGCTGCACAGCGCTGCAAAACGTTGGTTTTGAACTTTTCCAGCTCGGTAAGCACTTTGGAGGTGACTTGTTCGTTGACCGGGTCCTTAGGCACCAATCCAACAACGTCTCTCAAAACATCTATAAGCGAAACACAATCGTAGTTGGTCTTTGTGAGGTCTTCTTTGACGATCTCGTAGCGATAATTCAGCATGTCGTAGGAGCGAAGCAGCTCGCTATATTGGGCTGCCACCTCCATGTATTTTGCGTCTGTCTTCGGAACAGAGGTGCTCATCTGCTGTTGGAGATAGGAGTTTGTCATTCGTGACTTCATGTCCATCTCTTCCTGAACTGTAGTATCGTTCATGTCTCCAGGACTGTTTGGCTGATATCTATACGGGACGTAGTTTTGGGGCTCAGGGGCGCCCTCAATGGGAGGAACCTTGATGTTGTGGACTTCTTTCTGGGAAGTGACGTTTTTGAACGATCTACGCTTGATTTGAGTGAGTCCTTCCACATTCCCTTGTCTAAACCAATCAGACGAGTGTTTGAACTCCCAAACAAACGAGGAATTATTTGAGGAATTCGAGCCTTTTCTGGAGCCAGCCTGTTCTGAAGGCGGAGGTGTGGTTGTCAGTGTTTCGTTGTTGAAGTTGTCGTTGACTTTATGGAACCCATACATGTTGAGTTGACGGATAAACGAGGCCACATTTGCGTGTTTGAAATAATTGCTCAGAACTCTGGTGAACTCTTCCGAGGGTAACACGTAGAACGATGTCTGGTTGGAATGCCACCAAATCAAGTGATCCAGGTCGTGGTCCTCGAGCATAGCATATAGCTTGTGGATGAAGGAAGTGTTTGAGTTTTTCTGTTCCTTTTCCCGAACCTCCTTGCTGTCGTCCGGTTTGGGCTCTAAAACTGGTTCTTCTGACAACATGTTGGTAGCATTCAAAGATGGAAGGCCAAGGGTTCCAGAAAAAGCGAGTTTGCGATAGCGGTGAATCTATTCTTTTTAAAAAACGAAAACCTTTTGCCGAACTTTTTCCGGTCCTCAATTTACTGAGACACAGAGCTGAATGAGTGGGATTTGGCCCATTGGCACCTGCGAGCGAGAAAAATGACACTTGATAGACGAAACTCGTTCAAGTTTCAGAAAGCATTTGTGTGCCTGAAACAAGTAGGCTGTACTCCGTATTATATATTGCATAGAGCTATTATGCTCGAGGGGTAGTATCGCCCAAGCCTATTTAAACAATTTTATTGAGTAGCTTGCAAGACTGGATCTGTAGTTTTGCAACGAGCTGCGACCATTGCGATGACGATGTGGAAGTGGTGATGCGGAAACGGGCGTCGAATTTCGACGCCAGACGCATCTCTTTGAAAAATGACAGCATGATCAACGTAAAATAGAGTCTTAAAATACTGGTCACCAGTGTCAAAGCAACGGTGACGAAAAGTTCGTAAGCCTCGGATGCAGACTGCGACGACAGCTCCTCGGTGACTGCACGAGCCACCAGTTGGGCGGTGCTGCCGTCATCCTGTTCGGTGAACCACTGTTGGGCAAAATATGCAGTGTAGAGGAACCCAACAACGGTGTCGATCAGATACACAAATGTCACAAGCGAAAAAAGGTTGATGTTCGGGTTTTGCACTTTCCGGTACCCCTGGATGTACAACACCATGATTGCCGTGGACGACAGGTAGTAAAGCCATTGAACCGCATCGATCGGATGTCCCGTTAAAAAGGAGAGCAATCCGTATACGCCACACATCTTGTTAATCACGGCGTATAGCAGGATCAGCTCCACTCCAACGTAGAGTGGGAACCCCACAAAGGTCTAGGCGGTTAGTATTGGCGTGGCGCACGGCGGGCGGCAACGTACTTGCGGAAGGCTTTTCACAAGAGCCATTTAGTTGATGATAATAAATCAGGTAAATAAAAATTCTGCTGTCAGACAGAATTCGGGCAGCGAAAAAAAAAAAATTCAGACATTTAAGAGAGTATAATGAGCCATCCAGATTTGGACGATTTGAGTCTTTCCGACTCGGATTACAGCTCTGACGATGGGGGAAACAACACTTCTGCACGGAAGAACGTTGCTAACCACGTTTTGCGAGAAAAAACAGCTCTTCTAGACAAGTATGGAGCCAATATCAAGGTTGACCATATCAAGCATAGAATAACCAGGGACAAAGCAGAGCGTGCCACCGTGGAGCAGGTGTTGGATCCACGTACATTGCGATTCTTATCAAAACTGTTCAAAAATGGAACCATCACCGAGATCAATGGGTGCATATCTACGGGAAAGGAAGCAAACGTCTATTTTGCTATTAATGCAGACACAGGTAAAGAGTACGCCGTGAAGATCTACAAGACGTCTATTTTGGTGTTCAAGGACCGGGAAAGGTATGTTGACGGTGAATTTCGGTTCAGAAACACAAAGAACCAGTCAAACCCGCGCAAGATGGTGCGGCTATGGGCCGAGAAAGAGTTTAGAAACCTGAAAAGATTGCACTCTGTTGGCATACCGTCTCCAGAGCCGGTCGATCTCAAGTCGCACGTGTTGGTGATGGAATATCTTAGTAAAGGTGACGGGTGGCCGTCTCCTAAACTGAAGGACTACGAGTTCAAAGACGACGACGAAATTGCATCCTTTTACATCAAAATGCTGATTTATATGAGATGGCTGTACCAGAAGTGCCGTCTAGTGCACGCCGATCTGAGTGAGTACAACACGATTGTCCACCAGGGCGAGCTGTACATATTTGACGTTTCGCAGTCGGTGGAGCCGGACCATCAGATGTCCATGGACTTTTTGCGCATGGACATTAAGAACGTGAACGATTTCTTTTCACGGATCAAGAAGATTAATGTTTTCCCTGAAAGACTGATTTTCCGGTTTGTGATCGATACCTGGACGAGTCTGATGACGGAGCTGATTCCGAACAAGGAGGACAGACAGGCTGTGATGGAGGAGCCGGAGGATTTCGAGCTCTTGGAGAAATATCTGAATATATTGCCTCATAAGAGCGATGACGACCAGGAGGACGCTGTGTTCCGGTCGCTGCATCTGGTTAGCTCGCTGAACCATCTGGAGGAGCGCGATTTCGACAAGTTCAGGACCGGGCAGGTGGATACTCTGAGAGACCTTGTGAAGGAGGAGCCGGAGGAAGCAGAAGAGGATGAGGATGAGGAGGAAGAAGAGGAAGAATCTGATGACGATTCTGACGACTCTGACGACGATGACGACGATGACTCTCCAAAGGGGAAGAAGTTCGAGGACAAGGACGCCAAGAAGGAACGCAAGAAGCTTGCCAAGGAAGCTGCTCGAGAAAAACGGAAAACCAAGATGAAAAAGCATGTCAAGAAGAAATTGACCAAAAAGACCCATAAATAACATGTATAGAACGTCCCTAATTCCCATAAAGTTAGACACTTCCGCCGCTTCTTTTGGTGTCGATCATGCCGGCCATCTCCAAAAGAGCCTTTCCGTCCTCCCAGTTCATGGAATTGAGCTTCTTTCGTGCCTCTGCTTCTCTGTTCTCCCATTCCCAGAGTTTTTTCTGCTCCGCCAGCTCTTTTTCGGATCCACATCCCCAGACCTCCAGATTGGTGATCTCGAAGCTGTGTTCAAACTCGGGCACTGTTGATGAAAACACGGACCCTGTCCGGTACGTGCCAGGAATGGCCAGGTGCCGGAAACTGGCAATCTCCATACCAGCTTCAATGGTGAGCGACACCTCTCCCGGTCTGTATATCCGGACGTTGTTCTTCACGAGCGGCGGTTTGCTTCCGAATCCCAGTCCGCCGCCGAGAGTGTTGAAATATGCGAAATTCTGGGCGTTGTTCGACGACGGGAACAGGATCTGTCGCGGCGACAGCTGTGCAATAAAACAGTGTTCGTCGCCAAAGCACTCGCCGTTGCTGATTCTCCACGGCCGTTCCATGTACACCATAAACACGCACTGGTCGCTGTCTGGGGCAGGCAATTTTGGAGAGTCCGCGTGGGATGCGTGGAAACGCGGGTACTCAGACATGAAAGCTGTGTATTTTTTATTTTGGGGAGCTGGCTCTGACGACGGCTGGATCTGGATGGTTTTACCCGACACCAGGAGGATTGTTGGCGCATTCCACTTGAACACTTTGGACTCCATGGACCGCATGCTGAACCCGGACTCTGCCCCCACAAATAGTTTGCGAAGCCGCTGGTACACCAGATCTGGGGGCAGGATGGTGGCAAGCTCTGCGAGCATGGAATGGGTGAGGATCCGCGACTCTGAAAAGTCCAGACGGCGGAGGGCCACCGGCGTGGTGTATAAGAGCGAGTCCAGGATATGGTGGAGCGGATCGAGCAAGTGGGGCATGGAGCCGTTTGCAAGAGACGTTCCTATTATTCGTTCGAAAGCGTTGAACGGGATCTTCCTTGTATGGTAGTTCGACTTGGACAGGTCCAGATCAAACGATCGCAGCAAGTTCATGGCTCGTTGTTCGTATTTGTACCAGTTTTGGTCGTCAGACTCAAATTGTTCGGATAACGGTAACGTTGGGTTCAAGGACAAGCTAACGGGGGAGACGAAGAGCAGAAAGGCGATGAAACGCAGGAACTTCGGCGCAGATAGCTGGTATTTGGAGACCCCAAGCCCGTCAAACGATTGCACCTGCGGAATAAGAATCCATTGCAGCTTATCGTTGGAGTACACCACATCGATTGGGTCCTCAACGGGCTGTGATTTTTCCGACTTTTCACTAGGCTCGTCCAGCTGGGCGCCAAAACTCAACGCAAGGTAAATCTGCATGAGAAAGTAGCGCCGGTTATTACCAAACAAGTCCACAAACTTGTCCGAGTCCAAAATGGTGAGTGCCTTAATCAGACCAGCAACTGTGAGGTCTGAGGAGTCACGGTAGTTGGGGAACTTGGCAATGAAGTGCAGACAATCCAGAAAGTCGTCTGTGGCGGGTGTCTGGACGAGTTTCAAGACATTAACCAGCTGGGACCTTGTGACGAGCTTGGAGCCTTGCAATTCCTGGAGCCCCAGGTTTGAGCGCAGAGACATCAGTTCAATGGGCTTGAAGAGCCGTGTGGCCTCGCGCACAAACAGATGGTCCAGCTCGGCGCGCGAGAGCTTGCCATTGGTGTATTTCACCTCGCCGTCAGACTCGGTGCTGGTAGTCTGGCCCATTTGCCTGATATATTTGATAACAATTTACTGTAACGTGATCTAGTTTGACAGAAAAAAATATTTCAGAAAAATTTAGCCCCATGTCTAAAGACAAGAAGAAAGAGGTTGTCACGCAAGATCCGCGGTTCGCCAAGGTTTACAGCGACCCGCGGTTCAAGGTGCCAAAACGCAAGGACCTGAAGGTTGCTGTGGATGACCGGTTCTCGAAAGATGAGCTCAAGATGGGCAAGAAGAAGAAGCTGGACAAGTTTGGACGCAAGGTCAAGGAGGACAAGAAGTCTGATTTCGAAAAGTACTACAAGAAGGAGGACGAAAGTGAGAGCGAGAGTGAGAGTGAGGCCAGCGACACCACTACGAGCGTTCTCGACCGGGCCAGAGGACTGGTTTCTGAGGACTCCGAGTCCGAGGAGAGTGACAGCGACAGCGAGGTTGTCAGCGAAGACGAGGAGGATGACGAGGAGGCCCAGGAGGGCGTTCCAGAAGGAGAGCCTACAAGTACGTTTGCAGTGGTGAATCTCGACTGGGACCATATAACGTCCGCAGACTTGTTTGCTACCTTTATTGGGTTTGTTCCAAAAGACGGAAAGATTCTGTCTGTTTCGATATATCCTTCCGAATACGGCAAGCAGCGAATGCAGCAGGAGGAGATCGAGGGTCCGCCAAAAGAGCTTTTCAAATCAAAGAAGGTGGAGAGCGACTCGGACGACGACGACGAGCTGGACATGGCCAAGGCTGCCAAGAAACTGTACGAGGAAGACGACGGAACAGACTACAACTCGAAAGCTCTGCGGCTGTACCAGCTCCAGCGGCTCAGATACTACTATGCGATTGTGAAATGCGACTCTGTGGCCACCTCGCGTGCGATCTACGAGAGCTGTGACGGCACAGAGTATGAGTCGACGGCGAACCATTTCGATCTTCGGTATGTTCCCGAAGACATGACGTTTGACGACGCCCCACGCGACGAGTGTCTGAAGATCCCTGCCAAGTACAGACCAAATGCGTTCACCACAGACGCGTTGCAGCACTCGAAGGTCAAGCTAACTTGGGACGAGACTCCTGCGGAGCGAGTGACTATGGCCTCAAGAGCGTTTTCGCAGAAAGAGATCGACGACATGGACTTCAAGGCGTATCTTGCTTCTGACTCGGAGGAGAGCGACCACGAGGCCGCTGCTAAGTACAAGAGTCTTGTTGCTGGTGCGTTGGAGTCGAAGGAGGACGACGTGGACATGGAGGTGTCGTTCAACCCTGGTCTTTCTGAGGAAAAGACTGACGCTACCGAGGAGAGTACGATCGACAAGATCAAGAGAAAGGAAAAGGAGAGGCGCAAGAAGAGAAAGGAAAAGGTGAAGGAGTTGAAGAAGGCGACCGAGGAGGAGAAGAGGGCGGCCAAACAGGCTGTCAAGCAGAAGAAGCACGAGCAGGACGAAAAGAGCAAGGCCGAGCTGGAGCTGCTGATGATGGACGAAGAGAAGGAGCACGAGCATTTCGACATGAAGCAGATGTTGAAGGAGGAGAAGAAGAAGCGTAAGGAGAAGAAGAAGAAGGGCAAGGCCGTCGAGGAGGAGACTGCTGGTGTTGACTTGGAGGAGAACGATACTCGTTTCAACGAGATCTTCGAGGACCACGCGTTTGCAATTGATCCTACACACTCAGAGTTCAAGAGAACGTCTACCATGGAGAAATTAATGAAGAAGCGTGCCCGTAAGGAAGGAGGCTCGAAAACAGAAAAACTGGGCGATTTGGTTGCCAAGATCAAGCGTCGTAAATAGAAGCACTAATAAAAAAGCCAAAATTTCGGTCCCACTTTAAAATCCCGTGCAACTTGTTTTTTTTTTGTCGAAAAACATCTATTTTTACGCGTTGACATGAAACTGGGGAGTTTGATTCCAGCGCTAATTGCCGCCAACGTGGCCCAAGCGCTGCATTTCTACATTGACACGGACGAAACAAAATGTTTCTACGAAGAATTGCCAAAAGATACCATTGCCGTGGGCAAATACGAGGCGTACGAATGGAACTCTAAGCAAGAGGACTATGTGCCGGCCGACAACCTGAAAATAGAAATCACTGTGGACGAGACGTTCGATAACAACCACCGTGTTGTTTCGCAAAAGAACGCCCCAACTGGCCAGTTCACCTTCACCTCCTACGACTCCGGTGAGCACAAATTCTGTTTGACCCCTAGACACACCGACTGGTCCAAGAGAGCAAGACACAGAGTCTTCTTCGACCTGGTCATCGGTGATGCCAAGCCACTCGTCGACTCCAAGAGAACAGGCGACATCAACTTCCTCACCCAGAAATCTAACGAGCTCGTCAAGAAGCTGCAAGAGATCCGCAGAGAACAGAGTCTTTTTAGAGAAAGAGAGGCCGCTTTCAGAGACGTGTCCGAGTCCGTCAATTACCGTACCGTCAAGTGGACCATTCTCCAGGTGGTTGTGCTTGTCGCCACGTGCGCCTGGCAACTCACCTACCTCAAGACCTTCTTCGTCAAGCAGAAGGTGGTTTAGTATGTTTAATAAGGCTGTGCAGCATCTAAAAATTTATTTCACTATTTATTCATGTCCTTGTCGTTGAACGAGTACACGCGATACGGCCGCCAGCTCATTGTGTCTGAGTTTGGGCTCGACAGCCAGTTGCGTCTCAAGTCCAGCCGTGTGCTTGTAGTTGGTGCTGGTGGACTCGGATGTCCCGCCCTGCAGTATCTTGTTGGAGCAGGTATAGGCACCATAGGCATTGTGGACCCGGACACCGTTGACGTTTCCAACCTCCACCGTCAGATCCTCCACTCCACAGAAACGGTGGGGATGCTCAAGTGCGAGTCTGCAAAGCAACAGTTGCAGAAAATAAACCCATTGGTGGAGATCGTCACTTATCCAACAGCTTTAAGCACAGATAACAGTTTTGACATCTTTGAGCAATACGATCTGGTTCTCGACTGCACAGATACGCCGGCAACAAGGTACCTCATCAATGACACCGCTGTATTGCTTGGACTGACGGTTGTTTCTGGGTCTGGGCTCAAGACAGAGGGCCAACTGTCGATATTGAACTTTGACAACGTTGGGCCATGCTACCGTTGTTTCTATCCCACCCCACCGCCGCCAAGCTCGGTCACGGCTTGCAGTGACGGTGGTGTTCTGGGCCCGGTGATCGGTCTTGTTGGGGTCATGATGTCACTGGAAGCCATCAAGATCATCTCTGGCTACTACCACACAGAGGGGGCCGAGTTCCAGCCGTTTTTGAGCATGTACAACGGATACAACCCGTTGCAGAGTCTGAGAACGTTCAAGATGCGCGGGAGATCTGCGAAATGCCGCGTTTGCAACCCTGCAACTCGGGAAATCACCAAACACGTTGTGCAGAACGAGTTGGACTATGCCGTGTGGTGTGGCAAGATGGAGTACAATGTACTTTCCGCAGACGAGCGCATCCCCGTGGAACGTTTTGCCGAGCTGAAAGAGCCGTTCGTGGTTGATGTTCGCGCTAAGGAACAGTTTTCCATTGTGCATCTGCCAAATTCCGTTAATATTCCGCTTAATGCGCTAAGGCGGCTCGAAACTCTGGAAGTTCCGAAATCCACGCCAGTGTACGTGATCTGCCGTTTTGGCAACGATTCCCAACTCGCCGTGAAACACCTGAAGAAAATTGGTTATGAAAACACAGTTGATGTGATTGGCGGTCTTAACCAGTGGTCCCAGAAAATAGACCCGCTATTCCCTGTATACTAAATAGACTCTGCGCTCATGATTCTTTCAATCACCACCAAGCCGTTGGCGTACGACGCCGCCAGTAACCCGGAGCACGCTGGAGTGTTTGCAAGAGCACAGCTCGTCACGTTAATCCTGTTGTCGTATATTGAGTGGCTTTCCACGTCCTTCGAATCGGACGACACTTGGTAGCTCAGGTCCAGTCGGAACTCGTCCTTGTTGATATCCATCTTGAAGAGCTTTGCAGAAGCAGGTGAAACCTTGAGTTTTGCAGAACTGTGCACCTTTCTGATCACGTTGTACAAGCGAACAGTGCCATTAACATAGCCAGAAACCAGGAAAGGCGTGTAGTCCGAAACTGCTATGGAGAACACCTGGTTCTCGTCCCACAGGTGCAATCCAATGTTGCTCTGAACGTCTTTCTTACTCACAAACTTGGGTGTTTTTGTTGAATCTGCAACCACAAACCCGTCAAGCAGAGCAGAGTACTGGATCTGGAAGCAGGGGATACGAGACTTCTGGGACTCCGCAATCACGCGTAGGTTGTCAAGATCGATCAGGTAGTTGTAGCAGTTGGTTGCCGAGACAAGAATTATGCGCGAGGTTGCCTCGTATAGTGCGTCGGAGTAAGTAGAGGTGATGGAAGCTATGTTCGCAATATCGAGGCCCACAACGTAGAACGGGTGTTCCGGATCCTTGATATCCACCTCTGCGATGTGGCCATCGGTGAGACCCAGCACCAGCGACGAAGACGAGGTCCAGTCGCACGACAATATCTCGAAGTCGGGGATATTGATCGTGACTGAGGGAGCCGTCAGCATGGCCACGTCTGGAGAATCGAGAAACTGCGCATTCACTCGCAATATGCGCAAAATACCGTCTTTGCACACGCAGGTAAGAAGACTTTCCTCGGGATTGGAGCACAGGAGCCATCTAAACGAAATGACAGCTCCAAATGGAATCACCAGTGTTTTTTTCAATGAGGTCACGTTGCCGCCAAGATCGATCTCAAAGACTTCAATTGCCGCGTCATAGATCTCCGGTTGGCCAAGAGACAGCTCCTTGCGCACCGAGTTGTTTGTCTCTGAGCTGGCAATAACCGACACAAACAGATAGTATTTCCCGTTGATGGGTTTATTCAGGAAGGAGCTCACCAGTGGCAGCCCCCCAGTGTTTACCACAAATCCCTGGCGGTACAGATTGTTCGTTGGATATTGGGCAACACCTCCTGCTCTCAATGGCTTTGGTTCGTTGTTGTCAAATGCGAAACTCACAGGTTGGGTTAAAGAAACACGCGAGTGTGCTTCGTCGGCCGATATTGGATGCTCAATTGGTCTTGTGATTGAGTCTGGAAACCAATCCAATGGTGCAAACTGGTAGCTGCTAAGCAACCTGTCATTAGTGTGGAACACGTTAGGAGCCATTAGATCTCGTCCCAGCTGAAATTTCCGAGCATACGATTCATTTAGAGCATGGAAATGGAATATTTTGGTCTCTCCTTGGTGACTGGATTTGACCCCAGCCTTTTGACGCCACGGATTGGAGACCAGCGGCGTGATTTCCTGGAAATACTCGTCTTCGAGCCGGTGGTAAAATTCGTCGTTTATGACACTCCGCTTTTTCGGTGTGGGCTTGCTCTTTTTCGGCGTGTACCCTTCAGGTGGAACCCAATTCTTCGGCTTGCGGCCCCGCGTCTCTTTTTTCACAGGAACCTCGTCCAGTATAACGCGATCATTGCCTGGCTCTTCTTCGTACTCCGACTCGGTTTTCTTTTCAGCAAACGATAGGAGCAGCTTCTCGGCCGTCTGTTTCGCTGCCTTTCTGCTCTGAGAGCTCTTCACAGGCGTCGCGTTAGCGGTCGACGTCGCCTGTGGCTCTGGAGTCGTCTCTTCGGACATTGTCAATATGTTTACTTTTTAGGGGAAAACTAATTATTTAGTATTGATTATGTAATCGTGTAAACCCTTAGTTGAAGCTAGATAGACCGTGGTCCAAGTCGGCAATGAGATCCTCCACGTCCTCAATTCCAACACTGATACGCAAGATAGTCTCGCTTATTCCAGGGTCAGACATTGCACGCCACTCGATGATCGACTCAACACCTCCAAGGGAAGTAGCGTGATGGAAATATTTCAGCTTGGAAGGAAGTCTCTTGGCAGAGTCTGAAGAGGTCAACTCAATGGCAAACACTGGACCGTGATGCTTCAGCTGTTTGGAGACAAAAGCCTCCTTTTGCAAAGACGAGTGGAAGATGTTTTTGAGGACAGGATATTTGTCCTTGTTAGCAGATAAGTATTGCACAATCTTTTCAGCGTTGCTGCTCTGCTTCAAGACCCGGATCTCGAAAGTTCTGAGAGATCTCAGCAACAAGTAGCTGTCCAGGTTTGAGATATTGGTTCCCAAGTAGGATCTGTCGCCAATCAATGCGTGTTTGACTTTGATATCTTTGGTAACGAGAACACCCGCAAGCAAATCGGAATGACCACCGAAATACTTGGTTCCGGAGTGTAGAACCAGATCCACGCCAAACTCAAACGGATTCTGTAGAGGAGGTGGAGCAAAAGTGGCGTCAGCAATGACAATGGCACCCCTCTTGTGGGCCTCGGCAACATAGAAACTAAGATCGTGGGCAGTACCGTATGGGTTTTCAGGGGTCTCCACATGAATAATGTCTCCAGGACCAAGCTTGTCGTACTCCTCCAACGAAACTTGCTTTAGACCATTGAGTCTGGTGAACAGGTTGGCCACCCCGTGAGATCCATGGTATCCGTTTCCAATAGCCAAAACCTTTGGATTAAAGTGGGTCAATGCACCAAAAAAGGCAGATAAGCCCGAATTGTAAACCACGACATGTCCGTCTAAAACAGTGCTCAGGACAGCTTCAGCTTTGAGTGAGTTTGGGTGAGAAATACGCGAGTAGAAGGGATGGACCTCGCTGGCCTCAGAAATTTTTTGATCCTTAGCCTTCACCAGCTTGTCTGGATCTGAATTGTACTCGAATGTAGAGGCAACATTGATTGGCTGGATAATGTCTGGCACCCTGTTGAACGTGTCGTCGTCGCCATGGATAAGCTTAGTGTTCAAACCAGTCATCTTTTGGGTCGGTAATCTAAAACTTTTGCTGGGCTATATATCAAACCTGAAGGATCAAGGTTAGTGAGTCAACTGCAAGAACAATTGATGGTACGGAATTTAAAGTAGAAAATATACTTAAATTCCCAAATGTGTCAAATGTGTTTGGGGTCTCAATGGCTATTTATAAGATTCTGTTACAAAGTAGCCAAGGTGTGGCTTCATGTACATGCTTCAAATTGGCCGCGAATGCATACAGGCGCCGACTATACATGGGGCATCCTCTGTCTGCTTACCTAATATTGTGGGAGATGGTGCGATATTAGATAATCAACAGAAAATATATTCTGCCACGGGATTTTGCACGGCCTGGAAAAAAAAATATTTGAAAAATATTCAGATTTGCAATTATGGCTAGAAGAGGTCGCAGATCTCAGAACAGAGCTTTGGATGCTCTGCAGATTGCAGAGCAGGAGACCAACGGAATTGATGGTGATGACAGTGGATCAGAAGCGGAAAATCAGAAGTTTAAGTCCGGTGTTTTGACTGTGGATGGGAAAGAGTTCGAGGACGAGGAACTGGACTCTGACGAGGCGCTGGATTCCGACGACGACTATGACGTTCTGAACTCCAAGTTCTCTCAAACTGTGCGGGACAAGGGCGAAGAAGATACCGGTTACGACAGTATAGACGAAAGCGAGCTGATTCCTTTGTCTGAGGTTTGGGCCAGAGACGACGCCGATGCGCAAAAGAACGGAGGATCCGAGCTTGTTCTTGACGATGATATTGTTTCTGACGAGAGTGAAAGTGAGTCTGAGGATGAAGAGGACAGCGAAGATGTTTTTGATGAGGTTGATGACGAAAATGACGAGCTTTCCACAGTGATGAGCCAGCTGCGCAGTAAAGACGCTGCTAAGTCGCACAAAGTTTTAATCAACGACAAGAGTGAAGAGAATTCTTATAGAGTGCCGACTTCTGGACAGAAATTGAGTATTGCCGAGATGATGGGCGATATCGAGACCGAGCAGCCGCTGCTACTTGAAAAGGGAACCTCGCAACCGCTTGCTGTTCCGCTCCCGCAAAGCATCCAAAAGAAACACGAGAGACGGGCTGCCTACGATATTCAAAAGGAGGAGGTTGAGAAATGGACAGACAGTATTCAAGCCAACCGGCGTGCTGAGGTGCTCAAGTTCCCTGCTAAGGACAGTGTGAAGCATAATGATCCGTCGTCTTTCCAGCCTGCCGATGTTCCATTGACCGACTTGGATTCGAAACTCGATGGATTACTTGAACATTCGAATATTGAGAGCAAGAAGTCTGAGGATCTGTTCGAAGAGATTGAGACCGCCAAAATGACTAAAGAGGAGCTCGCTAAAAGAACCAATGAGCTCCGTTTGATGAGAGAACTGATGTACAGAGGACAGAAGGACGCCAAGAGACTTAAGAAGATCAAGTCCAAGACTTACAGACAGAAGCTCAGGAAGGAGAGACAGCGCAACAAGGACCTTGTTGAGGGGTCCGACGAGGACGAGGAAGACTTAGACTACAAGCGGGCCGCAGAAAGAATGAGTCTCAAGCACAAGAACAACTCCGAGTGGGCCAAGACAATGATCAAGAGCGGACTTTCCAAGGATAAAGAGACTAGAGACGAGATAGAGGAGATGCTCCGTCAGGGCGAGAAGTTGCGTCAGAAACAGCTTGGACGCGACCAGGAAGACGATTCTGACGACCGTGGTGTTTCCGACATCGATGTGGAGGAGGCAGAACCATCTGAAGCCGAAGAGAAGCTGCGGTCGAAGCTTGGTAAAGGTTTAATGGCCATGGACTTTATGAAAAGAGCAGAGGAGCAGGAGCGCAGAGAAAACCAACGGCTTGCTGACGAGTTGCGCTACGGTGTCGAAAGTGACGATGAGCAGGTTGCCAATGTGGTCAAGAACGCCGGAAGAAGAGTGTACACTCCAGGAGCCGCTGCTGCTGCTGAGGAGTGGCAGACCGTGAAGAGACGGGCCGAGCAAGAGGCCAACGACGATAACGAAAAGAGTCTTGAGAACCGGATGCAAAAACCCAAAAAGCAAAAGACCAAGACCCAGGCCGAGGAGAACCCTTGGTTGGTTAGCGATGATACACGCAAGGGAGGGAAGGTTCGCGTTATTGACGAAAAATCGTCCAAAATAGATAAGAACGCCGCTAAGTTGAAGAAGAGAGCTCGCGCAGAAGAAGTTGAGGAAGTCAAGATTTCTCTGGGAGATACACTGGACGACGAGTACGAAGGAGAGGGTGACAAGGAGGAAGATGTCCATGTGTTCAAACAGAAAGACCTGATCGAACAGGCGTTTGCCGGTGACGATGTGGTGGCCGAGTTTGAGCAAGAGAAGCACGAAGTCGAGGAGCTCGAAGGGGACAAAGAGATTGATGTTGGTCTTCCTGGTTGGGGCGACTGGGCCGGTGGTAGCCAGAAGAAAAAGAAGAAGATTATCAAGAAGGTGAATGGTGTGGCTCCAATAGAAAAGAGAAAGGACAAGAACAAGCGTGGGGTGATCATCAATGAGCGTGTCAACAAGAAGAATGCTAAATACCAGGCCGGAGCTGTTCCATATCCGTTTGAAACCATGGAGCAGTACGAGCGGTCTCTGAGACAACCGATTGGGCAAGAGTGGACCAGCCGCGATACTCACCAGCGGCTCACCATGCCAAAGGTGATTGCTAAACACGGCAGTGTCATTGCTCCCATGAAGAAGCACTAAGTGATGTGTCACATATAATTAGGCATAATAGACTGTTCCCGTTGCGAATTTGTTTATGATTTTCCGTAAATCTAGTATTGTCTCTATTTCCACCATGAATACCGTTGATCGTGTCTTGCCGCTGGGTGAGCATGTGATGGAGGCACGCCATGTTCGCGCAATGGCAAGTTTTGCAACCGAATGCGACTATCAGTCCAGTACGGAATTTTTGGTGAAAGAGCAAGCTGCTGAGAGCTGGTTGACTTGGATTTGGCGTCTTCTGGGTCTGCAAGCGTCCGATGAGTCGATGGGCGAAATCTCTGATTGGACGTTTGATTCCGATCGGATTGCAATTAATTGATATACTTCGTGAAATATTTAAATCTTGGGTATTTTAAATTTGGGAGCAGTCAGCAGAGACGTTGTAGAAGGCGGACTTCAACTGTTCAGAATGTTTGGCTAACTATTAAACTTGTATTACGCATAGTATAGCTGTGTTGGGAGAGTCCATATAGTGGCCTATCTTTTGCACCTTCCTTTACAAACTATTTATCGTGAAATCACTGATAAATAAAAAGTAAATTATTACGCGTATGGCGACGTACGAACAGCTCAAAAAGGTTTTAGACCACGAGACCAAGCTCGTGAGCAAGCCGCTGGCCTTCGATAAAGAGGTGCGCGAGTTTGTGAAAAGCGTGGAGGAGGACGACGTGACAGAGACCAACATTATCCGCGTGCTCAATTCCACAAACAAGTATTTAAGCAAAAGATACGGCCAGTTCTTCCACAGACAAGCGATTCTGCAAATCATCCAACAGGTCTTGAACAACGAACACGCACTGGACCTGGAGAAAAAACGCAAACTGCTGGAATTGAACGAGATCTTGATCAACTTCAAACCAGAGGGATTGGTGGACCTGAACGGTAACTACAATGACGAGCGCGGAGCAAGCAACATAAACATCAACGGGGTGGTGGACCTGAAGCAGGAAGAGGTTATGGGCATGATCGACGAGCTTCCGGAATCGACGCGGCTGACGGCCAAAGATCCGGAGTTGCTCGAGAAATATCAACTGGTCAAGGCGCAGCTGTCGTCGAACCGAGCCAGACTGCTTGAACTGCAAGGCAAGACGAAATACTACCGGGAAACCAGAAAGAAGCTCGAGGAACTGACGGAACCAACACAGGACCCGGACTCGACGCTCCAGAAGAACCTGGTGCTCAACACAAACGACCAGCTGGTGAACCAGGTGTCGCAGACCAGGATCCTGCTGGCCATGGTGAAAGAGAAGCTGCAAGACGGCCAGTTTGCGGAAAAAATACAGGAAAAACTCAAGGTGGACCTCAAATAGAACGTCGCCTTGTCTACGCAGTGAATATGATAGAATTAATGACATCGCTTGATTTATACATTTAGTCGAACAAACCGAAACCCATGTCGTCGTCTTCTTCCTCCTCAGCGGCCTCCTCCTCTTCGGCAGCGGCCTCCTCAGCAGCAGCACCAGAAGAAGCACCGGCAGCAGCAGCAGGAGCAGCACCACCAGCTGGCATAGAAGCAAGCTTGGAAGCACCCTCAGCAACCAACTCGTCAACGGACTTACCGTCAACAGAGGAGATCAACAAGTCGAGCTTGGCTTGTTCAATTTCAACACCAACAGACTCAAGGAGAGCAGTGACATCGGCAGCAGAAGGAGAGGCGTTACCACCCTGTTGCAACAAAAGGTATGCAGCTAAGTACTTCATTTCTCGGGAACTGTAGAATAATCACGTTTAAGCTGGTTCAGCAGACTATCCTTTGATTAGTTCTGTGAAGAATTAAATTCGTGATGAAAAATTTTGATATAGGGTACAAAAAAATTTGCAGACATCACGTGATCCCCTGCTCTTGCTAAAGTTTAACACGGGGAATTATTAAGATCGAATAATGACTGAGGAGTCCATGCTCAACGACTCGCTGCGCGAGATCGTCGTGGGCTCGGTATCGGGGGCCATTGGTAAGGTTATCGAATACCCATTCGATACCGTCAAGGTCAGACTCCAGTACTCTCAGACTCTGCCTGAACCGTTGTTCACCTCCACCTGGGACTGTATTGCTAAAACGTACCATAACGAAGGCGTCTTCAAGGGCTTTTGGAAAGGTCTTTTGTCGCCAATGATGGGAGCCTCCATGGAAGTTAGTTCACTTTTTTTCAGTTACAAGATGGCACAAGATCTGATTAATCTGTATCAGGGCAACAAAATCAACACAGAACTGCCCTTTGGGTACCGACTTGCTTGCGGCTGTGCCAGTGGAATGGTCACCAGCTTCATCTTGACCCCTGTGGAGCTTGTAAAGTGCCAACTACAGGTGGATAACCTCAAATCTCAGAAAACAGCCCGCACACCCCTGGGTCACGTGATCTCCCAGATCCGCACGCAGTACGGGTTGCGAGGGTTCTGGAAAGGGCAGTCGTCCACGCTGGTGCGCGAGGCCGGCGGGACCGCTGCGTGGTTCGGGTGCTACGAGTACACACTCGAGTGTTTCCGTGGCGACAAGGGCCCCGACTACAACTACAAAACGCACGAGTTGCTGATAGCTGGAGCCATGGCTGGAGTTGGGTACAACGCCTCGTTGTTTCCTGCCGACACGGTCAAGAACGTCTTGCAAACCAGCGAACACCACAAATCGGTCTCGAGCGCGATCAAGGCCGTGCACTCTGCGCGAGGATTGCGTGGCTTTTATTCTGGACTGGGAATCACGCTTGTCAAGACGATTCCCGCCAGTGCAGCCATGTTCTACTCTTACGAGCATTTGAAAAGGATGTGGAATTAACTAGATAGCATTCTCTGTTGTTGAAAGTCCACGCTTCGCACGCTTGGTCTTTTGGATGACATAGTCCGTCTTTAGGACAATCTCCTCTTTAAAATAGAAAAGGAACGCTGCGCTTAAAATGCTCTGGAGTAGCTTCAAACTGAGTCCGTTGTAGAACGTTGCAATTCCCTCGTTTTTCGCAATGTCGTACATCAAAGAGACCATTCCTTGCTTTTTTGGGGTTTCTGGCTTTTCAATATCAGGGAGCTGCGACGACGACTCGATGTCGTCCGGCAGCGACTGGACACTATCGGCCGGGTTGCTTGAAGCCTCCGAGTTGGCAGTAACCGGCTGGGACTGAGAATCCTTGATGTTTTGGAGATGCATTCTGGATCTGACGGTGATATAAGGATACGTGACGATGGTTGCAATCAGTTTACCAAACGCACCCAATAGCAGCGCGTCAAAAGGACTGAGTTTCCGTTTGCGTCTGGTGACAATCAAAGTTTTTAGCTGCTCAAAAATGGTGTACTGGATGATTGGGTTCAAGACCAAGAACAGAGCAGGAACAAGACCGCTAAATAGACTGCGCCAGCCTTCTTTTTTCAAAATCGTCAAAATCACCTGGATTGTGTTAGATGGGGCAGACTTCCTTGCGGACCTCTTGAGCACCGTAAGTCTTGTGTTTGCTATCCAAATTGGGTTTGTAGCTACTCTCGAGATGACACCAGCCACAAGGCCAGCCACGATACTTTGTGTGGCAGTGAGGCCTTTCTTAAGCGACACGGACCTATCTCTCCTCAGTTTCGATCCGGTGAGCTCGTAGAAGTAGTAGTAGACGAAGTTTGTTGCAGTTATGCCCACCAATGCACTTTCCAGACCGTTGTACAGGTTTTTGAGCGCTTCTTTCGAGATTGTTGGGTCTTTGGCTTTTTTAGTAGAAGCCTGGGCTTTTGTAGATAACGTGACCAATGGGTACGTGAGAGTCATGGAGATGAGCCCTCCAAGCCCACCGGCAATCCCATGGGCAAGAGAATCGACTTCCTTAGACATGGGCAAATAAAGTGAATCACCAAGTTGATTAAGTTATTAAAGATAGGCTAATCACGATCGGGTAATGATAAAATTTCCAAATACGGAGACTGACAAATTTATTTTCCTAAATCATGTCCTCTGCACCAACTCTTCCGTCTTTGAAACAGTTTTGGAAGCAGACTTTGTTTCTTGCGACTCTTGCGGTCGGCACTGCCGTGTTTGTGAAGTCGAAAGTGACGATTCGTCGGAAACAGCAGTACATCAAGGAGACATCTTCGTTCGACTCGAAGCAAAAGAAACAGATTGCAGACGTGAAGCCCGGATTCCCCGAACAGAGCAGCGACCAGGAACTGTACAAACGTAAGAGCGAGTTTGAAGGAGCTGGAAGCAGTTACATGAGCCGGAAACAGGGCGACAAGCTTGCATTTTGGGGCAGAAGCCGGGATTAAAGTAATAAAATACAATTTTCTTGAATATAGTATACAAAAATACACTACTGTTTATCGTTGGTAGAGAAATAGTCGGCCATCTCCTGGTCAAGCTCCTCGATAGTCTTCTTCTTCTTTGGAGCTGCCTTTTTGGCCGGCTTGGTCTTTTTTGGAGCAGGCTTTGCGGCCTTCGCAGGCTTGGCCTTGGCTCCCTTGACTGTGGCCTTAGCTGGAGACGCCTTCTTGGTTGGAACAGAGACACGGTTAGGCACGATTCTGGACGCCAGTGGCTTGAGGGCCGGGTTGACGATCAATTCGAGTCTCAAGGTGGTCTTTCCTCCGTCAATAGGAGCTCCGTTGTAGGATTCAACAGCCTTTTGGGCTTGCTTGGACTTTTGGAAAATCACAGTGGCAATACCCTTGGATTGACCCTTCTCGTTGTACGAAAGCGAAACAGTTTTAACACCACCGACCTGCGACTGGAAAAATTCCTAAAAAAACGTTAGTAAACCACACTCGTTGAGGGAAAGCATGGCGGAAGTAATATCGATGAGAGAAGTTAAGCATGGGACAAGGCTGTGCAAATTTTTCAGAAAGCGATCGGGGTCGTCGTTAGAACAATCAGAACAATCCAGAACAATAATAAGAACCCACAAACACGTGTAATAGTGTATCCGCGATCCACAACTTGTAACTTGCACATATCGGATCCCCGGGGCTCGGTAGCCCAGATCCATTTGGTCCGTTTACAGCTTAATTTCCATGTCATCACCTTCATGGTCGTGTCTTTTCCCCGAGTCTCAACATACCTTGACAGCATCGTTCTTGATGTCCTTAGGCAATCCGTAGACAACAACTTTTGACGCGTAGTCAACAGCACTGGCCGGAGATGGCGCAGGCTTTGCTATCACAATAGGCTTTTTGGCAGTCTTACCAGCAGCAGCTTTGCCGACTCTGGTAGGCTTGACGGCCTTTTTCACCGGCTTGACGGCCTTCTTCTTTGGAGCAGGCTTCTTGTTGGAGGCGATGATCGCATCCAATGATTGTTCTAACGACGACATGAGTTCTTGGTCTTGTTCTGCTGGGCGAAGAAAAGTGCTGGTTTTTTTTGGATGGCGAAAGGAGACGGAAAAATAGAGCAGAGTTCCAAGTCCGGGTAACCCTTGTTCGCGTCAACTGTCCAAATCTCAGTTACCCAAAAGGTACAAATTACGTGCGTATTATCTTATCCTGTGAATGGTCCCAACGCTTGACTGTATCTTTGTTTCGGAGTTCGACAAGTCGAAAGGGCTCGAGATCCGAAACCAGGTCCCGCAAGAGCCCGCCATAGACGAGCTGGACAATGTGGTGGATCTTCTGATGCCCCTGAATTTACACAAGTATCTCAACACAAACCATTACACCTGGGTTCCTCTTTTTATCGACGTTTCCACGGGGAAACTCCACTGGGACTCTTCAGATCCAAATTCTCAGAGAGTGTATCTATATACACTGAGCTACTTCCAAAAAGATGACACCTACAGAAACGGTACAGCTATGGCTTTGTCGATCTTGACAAGACTTCCTATTTTCGACGTTTTCAAGCCTCTGATGACATATCTGTTGCACAACCTACTCACCGGGGCAAACAATGCCTCGATCCTTAAGCAGGTGTATAAAGAACTCAACAAGCTCAAATTTGCGGAGCTGCTCGAGGCATACCATACAGGTAGCCACGCACGGTTCCTGTTTAGCAGGTTCGAGGAGTTCAACGTGCCGTTGCCCAAATCGCTCGACCAGTTTTCGAAATCAGGTCATCTGGTCAAGACCCATATTGAATTGGGCAAAACAAAGTTCCCGATCCAGATCCCAGCATACTCACTCGTTTCATCTGAATTTGCCATGTACGGAATTGACTTGAAAAGGGAGCAGCTGTTGCGCCAATTTTTAATCAAGACAGGGGACTTGAAACTAGCTGACCACCACCTTTCTTCTTTGGTTCCGTACCACAACGTCAGACCCTTGCATGTTCTTTTGAACGCCGTCATTCTCAAAAAGAAGATCATTCTCTACTCGTACGACTCGTGCTACAACGAACTTGTCGACATTCTTCATGCTCTTCTCCTAATTGTGGACGGCAAGTATCCATGCTATCCTTTACTAGACTTATCCACGATCGATCTGGTTTACACTTTGCCCCACTACATTGTTGGAACTTCGAATTTGCTGTTCAAAGAGAAACTCTCTTGGGACTTGTTTCTCGATATAGACTCCAACCAGCTGTACTGCAACGATGAAATAATCCCACTGGAGAAAAAAAACAGCAAAAGATCGTCGTCAGACTCAAAGATCAAACAGCTCTTCAGAAGAAGTAGCAGCCAGCAGTCTTCAACCCCGAAACTTCCAATCGAGAAGCTCAATCTTGACGACTCTTGGAATCCTGCATTCCCAAAAGTCGATCCTGAAAAGTCTGCCGAATTCTTTGCTCCACCAACGGAAACCAACTATTTCTCGTTAGGTTTCAATTTCACTCCATCAGTTCCTCCAAGCTCAGAGATTCCTCGATTCCATGCAGTCTTCAATAATTCTGTTGACAACCTAATCTCCGAGCATCATGGAGACCTTACAATCTACCAGACACTAACAAGATACGTTTATGAACTTGAGAATGTGGTCTTCCAAGCTTTCAGACTTCATCTACACTCCGCACAGCTAAAAAGTTACCGTCAGTTCGCAATCCTCAAGCTAGACGAAACCGAGTTTGAAGACTACACGTTGGAACCCGAACTTCTCCTCTTCATTAGAGACAACCACATTGTACTGCCTCTTGCTGTTGATTACCCATATAAGCCAGATTTTGCTCCTCCAGCCAAGGTACCGCTTTTCGAGCATTACGAAGCTATAGTCAAAGGAAACTCCAATTTGTTCCCAACTTATCAAAAGTTCACACCGACTTTACCACCCACGTATTACTGGCTCAATGGATGTTGTTTTGAACTTGACCTGCGTGCTCTTGCTGAAACTGTCTCCTCTTTAATTGAAAGAGGGACAGATTCTGGTTTAGCCAAACGAAAGGTTTATCAGCTGTTCAGAACTATCAACCAATTTTTAAAATCCAGAGGACCAGAATGTTTTGAGAGACTGCTGACTGCTCTTTATATTCAAGCAGATGGTCCAAAGTCCTTTGAGAAACTTTTGATAATTGCATCGATCTACTACAAAGAAACAGACGCACGGTCTGACGAGGTGATAATCGAGTTCAAGCGGTTTTTGAGTCTGGTTTTGAACAATAAAATGTTCAACATTTACTTACTACCTCATCTGAACGACTTCATCAAACTAAGTGTGAACGACTTTATTGACTATCATATGAATTAGTTACACATGGAATCAAATCTCCATGGAGTGTCCATTTTGTCAAGTTCGATTTCGATAAGCTTTATTTTCAAGCCAAAGCTCTTTATCTCGCTTTCCAAATCTGCCACCTCTCTCACTTTAACAGACTCGCTATCATTCGATCCAAACACTTCAAGAATCCGGGTCCACTTCCAATTAGGCATAGCGTCATTGTATTCTCTCATTGGACCTTTAATAGCTCTTTCCACTGTATAGCCACTGTTGTTCAGGACAAGAATCAAGGGCGAGAAACCGTACTTAATGAAGGCAGATAACTCCTGGATTGTCATCTGAGCGGCTCCGTCCCCTTCTAATAAGATCAGTCTTGAATTAGATCCATTTTCACGCTGTGCAACTGCAACTCCAAACGAACATGGCAAAGCCATTCCAATAGACAGATAGAAATGCTGCCCGATCAGTCTGGTATTCTTGGGTAATTGGAGATCGGGTAATCCAAACATCACTGTTCCTGTGTCAACCACCAAAGTGTCATCTTCCTTGACCATCTTTTGCAGCGAGGAGATCAGTTGGGTCTGTGAAATTGGCGTGTTTGACTGCACTTGCTTGATCTCTCTATTCAATGACGGAATCCGGAACGGTTTCAACTTGAACACATTCAACATTTTCAGGACCAAAGGAAGAACATAAACGAAACTGACATTAACTCGACGACCGCCTATAGTGACTCCTTCGTGGTTCATATATATCACGTCATTGATGTTCTGGTAGAAAGTGTAATGGCCGGAATTAATTTCATTTGGGTAATTTCCAACATGGAGCATTAGGTCGCAACTTTGGACGAACTTTTGAGAGTCTGGATTGGAGACATTCCCATTATATTCACCAACGTACCACGGCAAGGTTTCGTCTAAAATGGATTTGCCCATAAAAGTGGACAGATTTGGTATTTTGGTAGCTTGGACAAAGTTTCTCAGGGTTTCTGTGAGACCGAATCTGTCGGTTAGGATATCGCCAAGAACGACTGGACGGGCGGAAGAGTACAGCTTGGACAATACAAGCGAAGCAATCTGGTACGCTAGACCGTTTGGAACTGGTTCTATTGGTTTGAACAAGTCCACAGTTTCCAGTCTCGAGGCATCAACAGGTTTATCCACCAGGTCGCAAGGCAGAAATAAGTAGCCTGGTTTTTTGGTATCGATGATTTCTTTGAGCAGGTAGTCGAACTTCTCAGGAGCTTTGTCGAGACTCATGATGGATTCGACTTTACAAGCAATTGGTTCGACCATCTCTGCGTAGATGGAGTGGTTGACTGGTCTCGACAAGGTCGATTTGGGAGCAACGTGGTGGATCAATTGGCCAGACAGTTGTTGCGCTGTTGATGTGGCACCGACAATGTGCAACAGGGGAACAAATTCAGACCATGCACCGCAGCACGCGTTCATGGCCGATAGCGAGCCAACGCCAAACGTGGTAACCAGAACGCCGAACTTGTGAGATGCTCGAGCGTAGCCATCAGCAGCATAGCCGGCGTTCAACTCGTTGCATCCACCGTACCACTGGACGTTGGTGGAATAAATGTGTTCCAAAAGCCCAAGGTTGAAGTCTCCGGGAACGCCAAATACAGACTTGACTCCAAGAAGCTCGATTCTGCGGAAGATGTATTCTCCGAACGGGACGGTCTGTTGGACAGGGTCCAAAGAAAAAGGAGCCATGTGTTCGAGGAAGTTGTGGCTGGTATGCAATTTATAGAAACGGCTGCAGCATCTAGATATTCTGTTTTTCAGCCCTGCTGCTATGCTTTCTGGCGGGTAGGAAAGAGCCACTTGCACGGTTATCTTTTCGACGCGGCGATAGACGTGAAAAAAAAAATTATTTCAAAAATTTTTAGATCAGTACAGTATGGAGCTTCCGAAGTTGAATTTGGGGTCCATCAAGGACAAGGTGACCAAATCGCTTGCGCGAGGCGCCAAAGATAATAAGGCAAAGCCAGACAAGAAGAAAGGCGGAAATAATAAGAAGGAGGTGCCGAACAAAAAGGAGTACCCTAAGAAAGAATTTACCAAAAGAGAGTACCCTAAGAAAGAGTTCACCAAGAAAGAGTACCCTAAGAAAGCTTATCCTAAGAAAGAATACCCCAAGAAAGAGTATTCTCAAAAAGAGTTCACCAAGAAAGAAAACCAAAACACCGAGAAGCAGGAGGATGTACTTAGACGGGAAGCACTTGCATTGGGTGCTACCGACGAAGATCTCAAGCTCCTTGAAGGTATTAATGATGAGGATAGCGAGCAGGAGTTTGACGGTGCTCCAGCCGACGACAAGCTGAAGAAGGAGCTGTCAAAGTACATGAAGGGGCTCGAGTTTGACGAAGCTGAGGCTGAGGCTGAGGAGGAGGTGGAAGAAGAAGAATTAGAGGAAGAGGAGGATGAGGAACAGGTGGAAGAAGAAGAGGAAGAGGAGGAAGCCGAGAACGAGGAAGAAAAAGAAGAGGAGGAAGCACAGGAGATGGAAGAACCCCAGCAGAAACCCAAGTCGTCCAAGCTCCAGAGTCTACAGACAGTTGTCTCCGACAAGCTTGTGGTCACTCCCCGGAACGACTGGTTTAACGAGACTCTTCCCAACAACAGAGGAGACGCACTTAACCCTGCTGAGATCGAGAAACTCTACACCGACGCCAAACGGCTATTTGGACAGGAGCAGGAAACGTACATGCAGGAGTTCAACAAATCGTCCTCGCAAAAACGATTCCTTTCGCAAGTGTTGACTGGCGGTACTTTGAACGATAAGATCTCTGCGCTCACTCTTTTGATCCAAGAATCCCCCTTGCACAACCACAAAGCTTTGGAGACCATGTTCGCCATGTGCGACAAGAAATCTCGTACTGCTGCTCTTCAGTGTATTGAGGCATTGGCCGATTTGTTTGTGAACGGTGTTCTTCCTGCCGACAGAAAGCTGCTTTATTTCAACAAACAACCATTGACCAGAAATTCCAGTCCAAAAGAGCTGATCGTGTTCTACTTTGAAGACTACTTGAAAAAGAAGTACTTCCAATTCATTGGAACTTTGGAGAAACTTCTCCAAGACAGCATTGTGCACGTTCGTACCAAGGTGATTGGCTATGTGTTTTCTTTGCTCAAGGCCAAGCCAGAACAGGAGGCCAACTTGCTGCGTATTGGTGTGAACAAGCTTGGTGATCAGGACAACAAGGTCGCTTCCAAGACCTCTTACCATGTTTTGCTCTTGCAACAGGAACACCCTGCAATGAAGGAGATTGTGGTTGACAGTATCTTTGACGTTTTGTTCAGAAAGAACAACGACCACCATGCCATCTACTACTCCACGCTGACATTGAACCAGACCATCCTCACCAGAAAGGAAGACAAGCTTGCCAACAAGCTGATGGACGCTTATTTCAAATTGTTTGAGAAGCTGTTGGTCGAGACTGACAGCACTAACACCACGAAGATGAAGGAAGCGGAGCATCAAAAGGATGGTAGACGTAAGAGAAATTTCAAGCGCGGTAAGAAGGGTGGAAAGTCGGTCAAGATGGACAAAACCGAGGAGGAGGCCTTGGAAGAGCGCAACAGTAAGATGTTTGCTGCCATTTTGACTGGTCTCAACAGAGCATTTCCGTTTTCCAACTTGCCAGCATCTGTGTTCAAGGCCCATTTGGATACGCTTTTCCAGATCACACACAGCACCAACTTCAACACCAGTATTCAAGCTCTGATGCTGATCCATCGGATTGTCCAGAAGGAAGACATCAACAGAGACAGATACTACAGAACACTTTACGAGAGTTTACTGGACGAGAGAGTTGTCACTTCTTCCAAACAGGGAATTTACTTGAACTTATTGTTCCAGTCTCTTAAGGAGGACACCAACAAGGATCGTGTGATGGCGTTTGTGAAACGTATCTGTCAGAACTGTTTGAACTGGATCAATATTGGGTCGGTTACGGGAATGATGTTCTTGTTGATTGAGCTGGAAAAGGACGTTCCTGAGATCCGCAACCTGATCTTCAATGCACCAGTTGAGGACGGCGAACAGAAGCCGGAGTACGACTCTCGTAAGAGAGACCCGCAGTTCTCCAATGCGCAGTTCTCGTCGTTATGGGAGCTGAACATTTTCAGCCAGCATTACCATCCTACAGTGACACACTACACCGAGGCATTCTTCAACAACCAGACCAAGGACTTGCAGAAGCCTAATCTTGGTCTGTTCACCCTGGCTCATTTCCTGGATAGATTCGTATACAAGAAGGCCAAGATGAAGCCCGTTGTTCGTGGACAGTCTATCATGCAACCATTAGCCGGTGCTCACACCGGCTCCATGTTGGTCAAGACACAGGCTTATGGAGAGCTTCCTACCAACACAGAGGACTGGATCAACAAGAAGGCCGCCGAGATCCAGCCGGAGGATCGGTTCTTCTACGAGTATTTCAGCACCAAGCAGGAAAAAGCCCTTGCTTCCAAAATGGATAAAGAGCTCAATAGCAAGTTGCACGATGACGAGGAGGAATCCGATATCGATGAGGACACTGTCTGGAATGCTCTGGTGAAGAGCAATCCCGAGGTGGAAGGTCCTAGCGATGATGATCTGTCAGACTTTGACATGAGCGAGATCAGTGATGAGGATCTAGAGGAGCTGGACGAGGAAGAAGCCGACGAAGACGACGAGGACGAGGAAGGACTGGTTACGCTCAAGACAGTGGAAGACTTGGGATCTGGCGAAGAAGAAGAGGAAGAAGAAGTGGAGGAGGAGGAAGAGGAGGAAGATGCCGAGCCAGCGCAGTTCAGCGACTCGTCCGACTCGGATGTTGGCGAACTTCTTGGTTCCGGATCGGAGCTCGAGTCTGACGAAGAGCCAGAGCAGCAAGAGGAGACAGAGGAGCAACCAGACACAAAGAAACGGTCGAAGCAGAACGCCGGCAAGTCAAAGAAGCTCAAGTCTCTGCCAACATTTGCGTCGGCCGACGACTACGCCAACTACCTGGACTCCTCTGACGACGAGTACTAAGTATCCTGTAATAATAATTGTGTGCGGTGTGAGGAGTAGACCTAAAAAAAGCTTTTTGGAAGCGAGAGAGCACTCCTTCCAACGCGGTGGAAGGGTTGCGCTTGTTATTTTTTATTTTTCTTTGCGCGCACTGCCGCCGCACCGCCGTGCGAAACACGGTTGGTTTGTTTACAAGGAAAAACAAATGATTTTGTAAAAGTTTCCAAGCCATGTTTAAGACTCCATTGCCACCTCGGAAGAGTGCCATCCCCACTCCTCCGAGTACGCAGGCCCGTGAGCCTTCGCACTCGGTGGGGGACCGGCTCGCCCAAGTGAAGATGGAAGAGTCTTTTGACGAGTTTTCGGAAGACAGCTTCAACACTTCTGATCTCAGCATCGACGAAAGTGCTTTGGCCGATGGGTCGCCTTTGCCACGAAAACGGCCATTTGATGGGCCAGAAAACACGGAACGCAACAAACTGAATCATCGGAGCAACAAGGAGCAGGAGAAATGGCCAAAAGACGTTGAGGAAGCGTTCGAGAAAGCTTTGCGCATCATCCCTAAACAAGGACTGTACAAGATCAAGATCAACGGAAGGGCCTGCGGCCGTAACGAGCTGATCTCAGATTATATTCTTGCCAAGACCGGCAAGGTTCGGTCGCGTAAACAGGTGTCTTCCCACATCCAGGTGGTGAAGAACTTGAAGAAACGTCCCGAACTTACAAAACTGATTGTGGACGGTCCTCCTTGCGACCAGGAGACAAAGCGGCTGTTTGACCAGGAATTTGGCCAGATATCCATGGCTAAGATCTCGGCTGCGTCCAAGGAGACCTCGTCGGCAGAAATACAAACAGTGAGATACCCGTTGGCACCGGTGCCAGCGGTGAGCAATATTCAGCCTCGGGAAATCGGTCTCGGCGACCTGTTCAAAATCGACCTGACTCTCAAGAAGTTTGTGATGAACTTTGTCGACTTCGACAAACCGGCCGCGTCTCAAATGTTTACCTCGTTGCCACAGGATTTTACCCAGCCTCCATTGCGGATCAGAACCAACGCAGACCTCAGCCACCGATTCCCCCAATTGTTCGAGCTTGTGGATCAAATTAAACAGGACACACAGGCCCCACAGCCTATCCAAATGCATTCATCCTTGCCCCCCGTCCCAATTTTGCATGGAATGGTGAAGCTAATTGCTCCTGACGAGAGCCAGGAATTTTTAACTGGCCACTTCAACGTCAGTTCGAGCCTGCAATTGGCCAACCTGCCCCTTTCCGACCGGAAGTACGCCTGTCTCACACTCATCTACTCCTACGGGAGAATCATCGTCACCACCTTGGAGAAACTCGAGAGCAAGGCGGTGAAGAGACAGGTCGACCACAAGGAGGTCACTCTAGACATTCGGCTCGGCACCAACTACTGGGCCGACTTCTTTGCCAGTATTCGTCGGCTGATGAAGTCGCCAGACACGAACCACATCCATACAGACCTGCTTGCGCGCGCAATCAAGGGTATTACCATGAAGCAGGTCATAGTCAATGTCAACAACGACAACGAGCTGGTGGCAGATACAAAGCCACGGATCTCGCTGGACAACGTCCCGAAGAACAACGTGAGGGCCATTTTGCTCTGGGAGTTTCTCAGGGTGCAGGAGCCCGAAGAGGCTACCACCACGGTCCGGCGCATTCACTTGCCTGTGAAAAGAGAAGCCGAACAGCTCGACGTTTTGCCCGTTCCGGTGGCAGTGCCCGAGACCTCAGACCATAGCCAGGATCTGGACTTCCCTGACGCCCTGTCCGACTTCCAGGAACACGATCCGTTCCTCTCCCTCAACACAATCAACCCTAACGAAGCCCCTCATCTGGACGAAAACTATTCATATCTATGGTAATATTACCCTTTTCAAGCGGGTTGCGCAAAGCTATAATATTTATCAACGTAACTACCTATTCTGGATAACTCCGACACTCCAAAAAAAAACCTTGCTGACAATTGTTTATCTTCATGTCTGGCTCCATTTCGTACACTCTAAATTCGGGCAACACCATCCCCAAGGTTGGCTTGGGGGTCTACAAGACTTCTCCAGAAGTTGCAGAGAACATTGTTTACGAGGCATTGAAGGCCGGCTATCGCCATGTCGACTCCGCCGCTCTGTACAAGAACGAGAAGGAAGTCTGTGAAGGAATCGCCAAATGGCTTGCCGAGGACCCAGCAAACAAGCGTGAGGACCTCTTCTACACCACCAAGGTCTACGACGACCACCACGGCTACGAGCTCACCAAGAAATCTGTTGCGGAGTCCTTGGAAAAAGCCGCAAAGATCGGCTACATCGACCTCGTGTTGATGCACTCTCCGAAATCCGACTACGAGAAGCGTCACGGGTCCTGGAAAGCTCTGCAAGAGGCCGTTGCCGAGGGCAAGGTCAAGAACATCGGTGTGTCCAACTACGGTGTCAAGCACCTTAACGAGCTGCTCGCCTACAAGGATTTGAAGATCAAGCCGGCAGTAAACCAAATTGAGGTCCACCCATGGCTGATGCGCTCGGAGTTGTGCAAGTACTGCCATGAACAAGGAATTTTGATTGAAGCTTACTCGCCATTGGCAAAGGCCCGCAAATTCGACGACCCAGACTTGCAAACTCTTGCCTCCAAGCTCGGTAAGTCTGCCGGTCAGATCTTGATCGCATGGTCCCTAGCCAAGGGCTATGTCGTGCTTCCAAAGACAGAAACAAAGGCAAGACTGGTTCCTAACCTCGAGGTCTTCGACATCAAGCTGTCTGAGGAAGATCTGGCTCTCCTGGAGAAACCAAACGAGTACTTCACCACCGGATGGGACCCAACCGTTTACCCCCTTGACGATGAGAAATAGGTAAAGCTCCCAGTTTGTTGAATCTTAACTAGTTTTTTTCGTCTTCCCAGCAGTCAAAGTAAAGATCAAGTAAACATGACGCACTCCATGCCTGAGTTGGACTCGAGTCTCCACAGAACTCGCCGTTCTTCTGTGTGAGTTCCGTCAGCCCCGCCCAGACACTGTCGTCCAACCACCTTTTGTGCGCAGAAAGTCTTCTGGACAGTAATTGGTGCAGATACTCGGTCGCAGAGCCTTTATCCGAGCACTCAGGATGATCTGCAAGATGAACCTGCCGGAATGCGCGCATGTAATATCCCAAGATCCAGCACCATTCCGGTCCCTGGTGGTAATTCCGGCCCTTAGCGGTAGCAAAGTCCATGGAGTCCACACTGTTCAAGTAGTACGGTCTGTAGTTGTAATCGGCAGGATCCAATGTAGCAAGCCCAATAGGGCCACGGATGGCCTTGTCTGCGATCTGTATAGCCTTCAAAGCTCTCGACGGCGTGAACAATTCTGGAGCGACGGCAATAGCCATTGGGAAATTGCCTCTCAGCTGGTAATCTTCGTACTCTTTGCCAGACTTGTAAAGATCCTTGTAAATTCCACGCCGATTGACAATGTTAGGATTGATTTCGAACTCAGAATCCTTGCTGCTGTCTTCAGGAATATAGAAACACCGCTCAAAGTTGTTCTGGAGCAAGTCGTTCCACTGTTCAAACGTCACTCTCTTGCCGTCTTGCGTCTTCACCGAATCGTAGTCGAAAATTCCTTTAGCTTGCAGCTCCAACACAAACCGCAAAGTGCTCTTTAACAACCCATTTATCTCAACAGCCGCGCCATCTCTAGGTGTTCCAGGGTAGCCCTTATTTCCTGCGAGGCTACTTTCTCCCATCTTGTCCATCCATGTTCCGCAATTGAACTGGTTGCCTCCATGAATAAGTCCAGTGTTCCAGTCAACACTGATGGAGATATTGAACCCTTCATCTTTCATTTGCGAATCGATTTGCGGGCCAGCGTTAGCCTCTCTAAAATCAAGTCCTCCAGCGTGCCGACTGAGGATTTCGTAGATAATCTCTCTAATTGTGCTCTCATAGCTGAAAGCGCGTGGGTCATCCAATGGAACATGTGTATCATCCAGTGGGAACCGTCTTTTCACCTTGCAATCCAAAATCTTTTCTCCGTCAGGGACTATATGAACATAGTTCTGAACCGATTCCAGAAACCACCATGCTGCATCTCTAGCATTGTATCTTGGCTCTTTGCCTGATCCAAGCAAGTTAGGAATTAATCCGTGTTTCAAAGTCATTGCGAAGCAGAGGATATGATTTTTAGCTTCCTCATATCGTTCAGTTACCAGCAATAGGCCACGAAGCGATATAAAGATATCACGTCCCCAGCATCTCATGTAATCGTAACTGAAGTGAGGAAGACCGGCTGCCATCGAAGGGACAATCTTATACGGGTCGATAGAAGCACTTCTCATATAAGCATTCATCTGAACAGACACCAAAGAAAGACTCTGGACGAACTGAGTGCTCTTCTGAATTTTGACACTCATTTGGCTAAGAGCCTGGAACCGCAAAGCTTCATATGCTATTCCCACAACCAGCGCAAAGTATCGAGGAACCAAAAAGTACGGGACTTTCTTGACCTCTTGGAAACGAGACTCTAGCCACTGCTTGAACTCTGACACTCCTTTACCATAACTTTCGTATTTTGATAATCTTTGGGGGATGTAATCCAATGCCCAGGTTCCTGAGCGCAAGTGATCCGATAATGGGTGAGCAAGATCATTGTGTCTGATAATGTCTCTCAAAACGGAGATCCATCCTTGTATTCCAGCATACACCAGACGACCAAAGCCGGGGACATCATAAACACCCTCGGTTCCTGCACTGGCGTCTCTTTCCTCAGACTCACATCTGTATAGGATTGCGTTGATATCAAGCAATGTCAAGTTCTTCGCAGCCTCCAAGGCTTCTGAACGGACAAAGTGATCCAAACTGTCGTCACAGCCAGGAATCTCTGTGCTCAAGACAGCGATAGATCCTTGTGGAAACTCGACTGGAAGGTTAATGAGGCTATCATTTCCATCAACGTCGACATTTAGAGGCGAGATCTCTCTAAGATCAACAGGGACAGATTCTAAAAAGTTCTCACTTGGTTTTGGGTCATCCCCAGTTCTGACGAGTGTGTATGCAAACAAATGCTTCACTTTACTTCCACTCAGACGAATGGGAGCAAGTGACTGATCACCATCCTGATAAAATTTAGTTCTAGCAATGAGGAAGTATCCTTTTCCTGTTTTGGCATTTGTACGATGGACAGTGATGAATTGACCTTCATGATGAACATGCATTTCATTGCTTTCCAAATCATCAGTACTTTGATTGGCAAGTTCAAGCCTGATCTTGTTGAGTTTTGCTTTCACAGACCCAATACCAGGTCCGAAAGTGTACTTCTTAGCCTCGTTGACCACATCCAAAAGTTTGGGATAGCATTCATCGTAGCCAAAAGTAGTACCCACAGCACATGAGCAAAATGAAACCAATGCGGCATTTGGAAGCGTATCCTCAACAGTTCTTTTTTCGTTTGGAGTCTCATTGTCATGGGTGCAATCCATGAACAGGGCATGTGGAGCCTGCGAAACAACGGGCTCTGGTATTGGGATTTCACTTTTCTTCGGGAAACTCTCGCTTGATCTAGTTTCGAACAATTCTTTGTGCACTGGATAAGCAAGCTCGTCCAGTGGTAGCCACTTGAAAGAGCCAATTGGTGGTCCACCGTGTCTATGCACCAGTCTCGAAAGTTCATTGATAGAGTATGCTTGCATAGCCTCTCTAATCAACGAGGAGATTCCCAGTCGTTCAACAAAAACGATATCCAACTCCTCACTACCACTGAAAAGCTCAGCGACAACGTACAAGTTTGGATTCACCTGACGAGCTGCATCGAGCATTGCCTCTCCGACGTGTAATGGAGTAGAATGACAATTGTCAATTCTGAATCCATGGAAAAGAGAAGCCAGCAATTTGGAGTATTCAATCATTCTGGACCACAAATATGGCGAATCGTCGGGTCCAGCTCCGTACCTCAATTTCGCACAGTCACCCCAAACGATCACTTCCCTTCTTAGATAACACTTGGACTGGTCGGACGCGAAATCAACGAGAGGGTTTCCACCCCAGATCCAACCGTTATTTGCCAATGCCCAGTCTCTTCCTGAAGCATCAGTGAATCTGGTAAAGTATGGTTCTGTTAATGGGTTGTCGTCCGTCACTTCACCGAGACGTGGTCCATGATCCTCCAATCTCATGTACTTTATTCTGTTGTAAAGTTGCTCCAAAATCTCGTTATTGTCTTCATCATATTCCTTGTACAATGGGAGATTGATCTCATCTAAGATTTTGTGGGCATGCTGTTTAATCTCGTCTAACGAAAGGTCGCCGTACAGACAATTCAGAACGGACACAAACTTGGGGATATCCAAGTTATTACCGAAACGATCACCGAGTCCAAAAGGTTTCGTGGACGCACTCGAGACAACAAATTGGGCCAGTTCTGGAAGACTAGCATTTCTTGGAACGTCCAAGTCGCAAACCTTTATTCGTTTCGGCCATTCATCTTCCAATTTCCTGATATGGTCATCAACATCAACCACGTAGTACTGCCATAATTTCAAATCACCGAGCACATGAATTTTAATTCCATCCATAACTTTTAACAGGTCTTCCACATTGTTGATTGTAGTAGGATATCCGTGTCTTTTCATGCTCCTTGAAAAATGTAGCAACAATCTGTCCAATTCGATGGCAGGTTTCAAATGAGGAGCCGTTTCCTCGTTGTATCCTACTTCTGGATGTTCTCTGATCCATTGACTATTGTTTGCAGTATGGTTGAAAACAACGTCTGTCATCGAAAGGATGTCATACTCCTGTTCAAGTCTCGAGACCATTTTTTGAACGTCTGACTTGCCGTTCGGGAACGCAACAGGGTCAAACTCGAGGTTATCATAAATCGAGTACGGTGAATTAGATTCTCCACGGGGTTGCAGTGGAGTGAAATGGATCATATTGTATCCCTTTCGTGAAATCTCAGCGAAAATGGGATCCCACTCGGAATTGTTACGTCCCATCCACTTCGAGACGACAGACTGCATACTCACCGCATTGAGCGGCAAGTACAAATCCTTGACAAACAACGATGGTGGCACCACGAAGTAAAACTTGCGTGTGGTGACGAATTGTTCCTCATCGCCCTCCTTCAAAGTGTTGTATCCAATGTAGTAGCAATAAGATCCAGGGTTGTAAATCGAAACATCAATCGTTATATCTTGGTAAAAATTGCCATTGATTGTATGCTTGGTATACTTATCCCTTCTGTATGGGTCGTCGGCCTGTTTGGGGACATCAGTCCATATTGTTCCCTTGTTTGTGATTTGAGAGCCTGCAACAATGTAGAATCTCAGCACAAAAAGAGGACTCTCACCCTGGGAACATGTCGGGAAGGTCAAAACACCCCGTGAACTGTCAACTAGCGGCTCTCCAGTGTCTCCAATTCGGAGAAGAACTATCCGGGCCATTCTATTGCTCTTTATATTTATTCGCGGCTGTATGTGATTTATATAAAAAAGGTCGTGGGCCGGTCTCCGTATTTACCCCAGATTATACACAAAGATAATCTTGTTCTGCAGCTTCAGCACAATACGGTCACCCAGAGCCCAGTCAAGGTCGAGATCGGAGCACTTGAATCCAAACACTTCGCTGTAGCTAGACAACAAGTCGCTCAGGTCTATTAATACGTTGGAATAGCACACTTTGGTGTCGTTCGTGGAGGCAAATTCCATGGGAGCAGCTTTGCCCAGACGTTGCAGGAATAAAACGTAAAAGTTGGGTAGTTTGACAGCTATGTCTGATCGCACAACTCGCGTATCCAACGCATCTGGTTTCAACTCCGATAGGTCCCAAATTCTGATGGAGTAGTTGCTGAAGTCAAAAACGGCAAGCTTCGAACCGTCTCCTGCGAACTTGGGCTTGATTAATCGCTGGAACTGGCCAAGCTTGGAACAAAGATCGTTGTCTGGAGGCAGCTGTTCGGATTTCAGTGGGATTAGGGCCCATTTGTCACGAGAGCGCATCATGACAACGCCATCGTAGCCAAGCTGTAGTTCCGTATCATCTAACATCAGGGCCACCTTAGACTTTGAAGTGAGCAGGTCTTGAGGAAGACGTTCTCCGACACCTTCGAAAAAGGCACCGAGAGATTCGTGGAAGTTTGTAGTCAGTAAATTAAGTGTTTTCGCACTGTTAGGACATGGAAGCTGCATCAGCAGAGCGTTGATGAGAATAAATAAGTTGTTGGGAGCAAGGTTTCGGGTAATAAGTAATCTGTTAACATACTCCAATGGAGGTATGGACATGCTGAGGATGAGTCCCAAACACGTGACAGTAAGACGTTCGTCCAGTGAGGCAAACGTGTCCAAGACGTCCAGATGGTTGTATTCGATCATGTTGAATAGCAGAGTTGGAATGCGAGCTAAATCCTGGATACGGGGCCCAAGCTTGTTTAACAAATAAGCAATGCACTGACTGGTCGATGGACACGAAGAGTACTTTTCTAGCTTGCCACCAAATTCAGGCCCAAGGTCAATCTTTTCGTGGTTGAATAATAGACCCAGCACTAACACCGAATAAACGGATAAATTCTCTGTGCCGGGGAAATATGTCTGATCAGCATATTGCCTCCATGTGTGCACAAGGTCTTCATTAAACCTCCCGACACCAGCGAGCAACTGGTTAAGGAGCTCGAAAGCAAGCGGTCTTCCTGCCACGCAATGCATACACAATTGAGCAAGCAAGGAAAAACTAAAATTTGCAACAGAATAGGCAAGGAAGTGTTCTGTAAGGGTATCTGCGGACTCTGATAGAAGGAAAAAGACATCGATGGGGAAATTGGAGATTGACAGAGAACAATGATGGAAAGTGAGGTAGCGGGATTCAAAGACAAGAAATTTGTCGTGCGACTCGAAAACCAAGTTGTCAATATTATCTGTGTAACTGATCTGGACGTTACCTATTGAAGCCGGATGCTGTTGTTGCTCCAATACCACGTTTCCATCTTCAACTACCATGAGTTCTCCATTTTGCATGACTATCGCAAAGGCGTACTGCTCACCTTTTCTCTTTTCAAGTCTTTCTCCAACATTAGTCAATGGAGATGAAACCACTTGTACTAGCTTTGCTTCCTGTATCTGATACAGGGTCCAACCTGTCTCCTGCAACACAACCCACTTTCCTTGACCGACAATCTCGACGTCGAGAATGCGGCCTAGTTTTGGCTGGCCAAATGTACCTATACGCACAAGCATCCTTCTATCAGCAGGCAAAAAACATTGCTGTTCCATGTTGTAGCGGAAAACTTCATACTGGCCAGACGGTCCGACTATGTAGACATAGAATCGGTTCAAGAGTGCGGCTCCCTTAGGCCAAAATGGTAAGTATAGCGGAGCAGAAGTAGTAACTGTGTTATTGTGAGTGACAACACATATCATTGAGCAACTCTGTGCGACCAAAACAATGCATGACTCAATCTCTAGCAACCAAAATCGTTGGGCAGAGAATTCGAGACGAACCTGATCCACGAGTTCCAATGTATTTTCAGTGAAAACCAGTATTGTGTCACCAGAAAGAACATAGATGTATCCACAGTATGCCATAAGCTGAGTTACCTCAGATCTGATATCAATTGCGCCTATCAGTCTTTGTTTGAAAACAAGGACCCAGCTATCTACTGCAAACACCCCGTCCGTTTGAAGCAAGTTCTGCGGCAAATCGCACATTCCAACTTTTGGAAGAGAACTTACAGAGACTTCCACTTTGCTTTTCTCAGGTTCCTTTAAAGGTCCTGCTAATGCAAGACTTATATTAATCGCCTTCATATCATGGTATTAATTTTTTTATTTATTTTAACGTCAATTTTCAACCTTGTCTCGATAAATGATACCGCGCAATTTATGACTGCCCTGCCAGCAAACAAAAACGCATTCGAGCCATAATTGGTCCATCATCTGACAAGCAGTCAGGAACTTGGTGTCGCCGTTCACGATCTGCAAAAGACTCAAATCAACCATAAGAGCCTGAAGACTGTGGCAACCATATTTTGAATGGTCAAACGTTACAACAGAGTCAAACGATACAATGTTGTCAGCTTTCAGTTTCGCTAATTCCGACCGGAGACTGAAGCTTGAAATGTAGCCAACAAGGTCATCGTTTCTTACCACAGGATATCCTTGTTGTTCCGGTAGCCGTTCTATATCGTTCAGGGTCAATGTACCGTCATCAGTCAGGCTTGCAAATTCTTCGATAGAGAGCATCTGCATATCACAGTTGGTAATCGCATATTCAGGATGGGTCAATCTGTCCTCAATGTTCGGTGCTAGGTACGGCATCTCTGCATTTTCCAGCCAGAGCTCATAAATGCTCATGTCAATCAACATGTCGTTGAGAAAACGGGCACAGAAAACTCCCATCATGATCGGGATCATATATGTCACCGCTCCTGTGAGCTCAAAGAGGATCACAACCATAGTGACATTCATCTTGAAAACCGCAGCGGCAAATGAACCCGCTCCAACAACAGCATAAGATGCAACAGAGATACACTTTTTCTCGTTGAGACATTGGATATGCAATGCAGATGTCACAACTTCATTTTGAATAGTCTGTAGCAACAATCCAACCAGACGGCCAACAGATCCACCTATAATCAAACATGGTAGCAAAAGTCCACCGGGAACGTTGCATCCATATGTATAAGAACTGAGAATGAAGCTCTGAACTGTTCCAGCCAGTAAGAGCGTAAAGAGACCGTAGGGGATTTCTGACTCCTTGGGACACAGCAGATTGGCAGACGTATCGGCACAATTGTCAAATAGCTGCTGCAGCATCTTTGGAAGCGAAAACATGGAGTACTTGGAAAAATAGCCAACAACTGCACCAAGAACTGAAACCACAATCACCTCCACCACTTTCAATTTTGGATTGTCCAGGCGTGTTTTCCTGAAAGTTGCAAAGTAGATGTTGAGTTTTGAAAAGATCACTCCGAGTACACCACACAGTAATCCCAAGAACATATATGGCACAGTCTCCCAGGACAACCAGTTATTTTTCCACGAGACGGTGAACATCTCATCAATGTCCATCTTCATGTATGGGTGCAATTTCTGCAGTACGGTTACTCCCACCGTCGAGCAAACAAATGCATTCCACATCATCTTATCGACCGGAAACGCGGACTGGATCTGCTCGAGTGCAAAAAGGACTCCTCCAATTGGTGCATTGAAAGCGAGCCCAATGCCAATGGCAACCGTCGACGAGAGTAATTCCCTTCTGATGGCTTCATTCTTGGTAGGCGAGAACTTGGTAATCAAGAAGTCTAGAACACCCATGGATATATGAACAAGCGGACCCTCCAGACCGAGGAATAATCCACCAGATAGAATCAGAACCAAACTCAATACTTTGGAGGCAATTGCACTAGGCTGAAGAAACCCAGGTATATTTGCTCCAGATAGAAATAGTTTGACTTCCGGTATACCTCCACGAGCAATGTACTTGTGTTTGGTGGCTAAAAGGGATCCGAAAAGAGTCAAGATCAACACATTTGTTAAGTAGACAATGAAGTCGTTAATTTTGCGCAGCATGGTGCTATCTGTGAAAAACAAGAAGAAGGTGGACCAATCAGCGAGATCGTCACATTCATAGGCTGGTGTCAGCACATTTGACTTACAGACACCTGATCGAAGACCGTGTAGAAACATCGACGAATAGTCTATGGCAATTGTAAGTAATGCCATGATAATTGATGCTCCTATGAGTAAAAGCCATCGTTGGTTTGTGTATATGAATTGTTGGAATCGGTTCGACGATTGAAGTCGCCGTTTCTGGAAGTCCGAATTCAACTGATACTCATGTTCCCAATCGATTAACTCGAAAGGACCGTAGGGTCGCGATAGAGACACTTGTTCCATGTGTTAATAAAATATTTTTGCTAGGAGTGAATTATGCTTCGATATTCTGGGTGGGGGATGATTATTACAATGGTTAAGTGGGGGAGTGAAATAAGCGCCTTATACTGGTGGAGGTGGTTGCTATGCCCGACTGACCAGGTTGTCACGAAATCAACAATAGAGACCACCTCGCTAATAGTCGCGGTCGATCGACCCAATTAAATTACCCAATTGGGGTAAACAATAATACTTAGAAAAAGAAGTCAGCATCCAATTTTCTTTCTTCATTCCATTGCTATGTTGAGAACCGCTAGATCGTTGCCCACAATAGGTGCTGCTTACCGCCAGAGCGTTCAAAGGGGATTTGCAACGGTGAGAAAAGCCCCACAGGCGTTTCCCAAGGATGATTTGGCTGTCAAGCTGCAAACAACAACAAGATCAGTCCACCAAACGTCCAAAGCACAATTATTGATGGACGTTGGAAATCCAAGTAAATACACTTCCATGAACCTCCAGGGACTCAAAATGGAGTGCAAACGTCGAGGACTGAAGGTTTCTGGACGAAAGATCGACTTGATGCAAAGACTTACTCAATATGATTCGTCCAAGACTGTTGCTCAGCCAGCCGCCAGAACTATCACCACAACTTCCAAGGCTGCTAAGAAGCCAACAACTCGCCAGATGAGCTCTACTGCCTCCAAGAAGGCGAAGGGCGATAACTCCACCATCGACTTCTACAAGGTGGACCAAAAAGCATATCCACCTCCAGATGAGAAGCCTGCCATCAAAATCCCATCTCTGTCCACAAAAGCCTCGCTCAAAGACAAGCCTATTGTCAAGGAAACTGCTGGGACTGTTTCGCAAGTGCTAGATTCTGCTCCAGTGAGTAAAGCAGGTCAGATCTTGCAAACTACAAAGGAAAAAATCTCCGAGTCGGCCCCTAAACAGAGCTCCTCTGATGGCCTATTTTTCGGGCTGTTTGGACTTTTTACTTTGGGATGGTGGTCTCAGAAGAGTAAGGACGGAAGACATTAGGGACATTTATGCTTTTTTTAGGTGATTTTCATAAGTTTTAATTTTATTCATATAAATATAGGCTATCAACGCATCCAAAGCCCGCAGCAACTCCTCCTTCGTTGGAGCTACTAGTTTTGGAGCGCAGCAAATATCCAGACTCCTCATTGTGTATTATGGAGCCAGATTTCTCGTTGAATAAAATTGTACCAAAGATTCCGAGCTCACTCACCACGCCTTCGCTGAGAACGTCGCCATTTCTTAGTATTTTGTTCTCATGAATGGGAGGAATGATCAGTTCCATCAAAATGTATGCTCCCCAATCTTTTGCCTCTATGCTTTCCAAGAAAGAAGGAATATCTTCTTTGTAAATGTTGTTTCCTCCTCCTTCTCTTTGTGGTTTTAGCACAAACCTTTCAGGTTGCTCGAATGCCAACTTCTTTCCAAGAAGCCCTTCCTCAGTATCATCCAATGGATAAATTTTGACAAACGTTGACGAAAGCTCGTCGTTGTTTTCCAGATACTTGCTCAAGATCGAATTGTTGGTGAGTAGCTGCTGAACCTTTTTAACTCCACTCAATTGAACCAGCAACGAGGGGCACTTCACAGCCTTAGTTTTCTCTAATAATAACCGGGCCTCCCATGTCTCGGGACCGGTATATTCGCTAGGAGCATATCCACAACGGTAGTAGACCACACTCACCTCTTCATTTCCGTAGTACACCTTATTTGTGGATTGGTCAACCTTGACACTAGTGACCACTTTTGTGAAATCAACTCTCTTCGATTTGACTCCTTTCTCAGCAAGGCTATATTCAACAGCACGTTGATCAAAAACGTTACGCTCGCCCGGTTGAACCACAAACAGGACAATTGTATCTGAAGCCCTCTCGGTGGTGTCGTAATATTTTGCTGCCTCATACAATCCATTGGCAAGTCCTGCTGTCGAATAGCTAACTGGGAGATCTTCCTCCTTGTAGTATTTGGGTTTGCCGTAGAGACCTTGATTATTCAGGAAACTGTGTAGATTTCCGACCTTTGGAGAGAGACCACCAAATGACACACTAACGGTGTTAAATTCAACTTGCTTGATATTACCAGAAACAGTATCCAGCATGTAATCGGACCGGAACAATCCCAACGAAACAGGTTGCACAATGCTGGACTCAGCTTCGAGATATGTCTCGTATAACTTTCCAGTGAAGTCACGATCAAACTTGGACAATTCGTCAATCACCTCGATGAGCCAAGACTTCTCCACAACCACATTACTGTACAGCTCGTTGAACTTGGTGGAGATGGCGACTCCCTTGTTGAACTCGCTCCGTGGTAATGGCGTAGGATAGAGCGTAACCGGAGCCACAGTTGGTTGATAAGCCTCGAAGCCTGGCGGATAAATCAACAAGCCATTCGAAAGTGCATAATGAGTTAGCTGTTCAATGAGCTCAGTTAGCGAAGCGCCAGCGATCGAGGGAAACGGTTCAGCCATCGCTTAGAGGAATTGATTTGTAATTCAACTTGATGAAGGGAAAAATTAGTTTACCCGGCTGGCTAAATTTTTTAATCAAAACAAAACACCAGTTGTTGACCAGTGATTGAAATGTCGGTTCATTTTGGCCAGGTGCTTGGTTTTGGAAGTTCCTCCGATGCAAAGAAGGAAGCAAAACTAGAGGTATCTGATTTCCAGAAGAAAAGAGCCGCAAGAAAGGCCAACGTGCCTACCTCGACGGCAACACCTTCTGGGATTGGATCTTTGTTCCCATCTACACGGTTGACCTCTTCCCTCTCTACAGGCTTCAACTCATCTCAGCTCATGAACTACCAGCTCACAAGTGAGAAATCCCTGCCCTTGTTGTCCAGTACTCCCCCAATGAGTCTAGTTAGTCAAAGTATTCAATCAGCAATCGAAAAGGACAATAACACACCACCATTGAGTGAGGTATTGACCAAGTATGCCATCGACAACTACAATTATAAGCCGAACGAGTCGTTAGGGCCATTTTCGAGGTTTGAGAAATCGAGCATTTACAATATCCCCGACCAAATCTTCCAGGAGTATCACAGTTTAGATTGCATCACCAACATGGGACTTCTGAACGAGCTTCAACGTGCATGGCTGACAATTGACAACAAGCTTATTATCTGGAACTATAAGGCCAGTTCCCATGAATCGGAGTACTTCACAATTGATGAGCTGAAAAACACCATCCTCACAGTGAAATTGATCAAACCAAAACCAGGTGTTTTCGTGAATAGTGTCAATTATCTGCTTCTAGTTTCAACATCCATGGACATCCACATTCTGGCTGTTGAGTATACGCCAGAAAACCTCACAATATCAGATACTAAGATGAGCGTTCCTACACACGGTCTCATTGTCAACAAATTCATCACTTTTGACCAAACTAACGATATTTTCTTCACTGGAATTGGAGATGGCGAGAACGTGTGGAGACTCAGCTATTCCAATACGGACGAATGGTTCCAGCGTAATTGCTACAAGGAATGTCTCACAAAATCTGGCCTGTCTTCAGTGGTGCCCAACTATAACGTGTTTCAGAAGCTCCCCGGTCTGGGATTGCTAGGCCAAGAGACGGACTCAAAAATTGAAACTATTGTGCAACTGGAAATCGATTCTTCAAGAAGAATTTTGTACACTCTATCGTCCAAGTCCACAATCAGAGCTTATAGATTAAAGGTTTCCGATGGAAAGGTTGAACTAGGCGCTTCTGTTGTGAAGAAGCCTTACAATGTTCTCAAAGATCTTGCGACAACAACTTTCAACCTTCAATCCACTCTTTTGAAAAAGAACGAATTTGAGATCGTTAACATCTTCCCAATTACCAAGAATGAGAGCGACAATTTGTTCTTGGTTGCTGTTACCAACACGGGTTGCAGGCTGTACATTAATGGAAGCACCCTTTACGAAAGACTCACGTTGACTACAAGCTACGTCAAGTTCCCGCCTCCTGACTCGAGTTTCCACGACAAATTAGAATCTCTGAAGGGACAGCAGCTTCAGCAAGGTCAAAATTTCATGGCCAATAACACAAAACAAGAAGCACCAAAATCTATAACCAAGAATCCTTTGAATAATGAAATCACTCCTCAGGATTTGAAAGTTGCACAAGAAAATTCGAAGCTCTTGAACAACATCAAGGACTCGTTGATCGTGTCTCCAGGTATTTTCTTCTGTTATAACGAGTCACAGTTCTACAGCTCTACTCCAGATTATGGCGTTTTGAAAAACTCCCTTCAATATGTTGAAGACTTTGAGCTACTGGACAAGTTCCAGACAATCCATTCGATTGAAGCAATGAGCCCAAGTTTCCACGCGACCAACACCCCAAAGGGGTACTGTAATGAGTTCGCAATTCAGTATTTGGCCCCACCTCTTGAGATAGCTGTTCTTACAACTACGGGAATCCATACTTACCGCTACAGAACACCTGATATGATTATCGAGGATTCGCTTGATGACAAAACTTTCAACGAATTTGTTAACAAATATGGGTCCTGTGAAGCATGTTCGAGTGTTTTGTACTTGGCTTGCAAATATGGCCAACCGGACAGCTTTAGAAATCTTGCAACAAAATACTTTATTTCCGGTGGTAAGAATTCCAAACTGAATAAGAACTTGCCTGCCATCGTTGATAATGTTGAACTCAGTGATCGGTATTATTCAGTGATCCTCTTGCTTTCAAGATTATTGAGAGAGTTCTGGGATAAAGAGATATTCAAGCTTGATCCAAATGTCAAGTTCAACAAGAGTGGGTTCATAATTGAGGACTCTTTGAAGAAGTTGACAAATGAGAAGGTGCTTCTTTCAGGGCTGAACATCACAAGACAAGAGCTTGAATATTTCCTATGTTCGCTCATCATCATTTTGAGTTTCTTCAATGAGAACAAGAAGATCATTCCGGGATTGCTAGGTCCTTTGTATGAAACAGGTGCGAACAGCAAGGAATTGGAGCTATGTCTTCAAGCTGAAAACATTGGATTCAACGCCATTTTGAAATTCCTCGAAAGTGTCAAAGAAGGTCTTTCGTTTCTCGCAATTCTTTACGATGACAGTGAAAAGACGAACAAGAACTTTGTTGATGTGATGACCTACTTGTCCATTCAAAGCCAAGCCGATTTGAGCTGTTTGACCTTCAATGATTTCTTCAGTTCCAACGATGAGGCTACTTCCAAATTGATTAAAGAGATTCTTTCATCCGTGATTAATAAGAGCATTTCGTCTGGAGACTCTGTGGAGCTGGTCGCGAACACTCTTCAAGAGAAGTGTGGCTCGTTCTGCTCAACTGGAGATGTTCTCATTTTCAAAGCAATTGAAAGCTTGAAAAAGGCCAAAGACTTTGCCGCTAATAACGACAACGAAAACAAAACCAAGTACCTTAAGGCTGCCGCACAACTTTTGAGCAAAACGCACGATGCTCTTACATTTGAAACCATCAATGACCTGACCAATGTGATGCTTCTGTTAGACTACTACCCAGGCGCAATTGAACTGTTACTGAAAATTTCAAGCTCAGGGGATCCAACTAACCTGGGTCTGAAGTATGAGCTTGAAGGACAAGCTACATTAATGATCGATGATCCTAAGAAGCTCGCGTATGAAAAACGTGTGAAGCTGTACGAATTGATTTTCAAGATTCTTGTGGATGTCGATGAAAAGTCCATCTTGAGCTTGGAACAGGCAGCCAATAATACTAGTTTCACCGATGCCAAAGCCCCGATCTCCTACTTCGGAGCTGATGGACAACTCGCCACACAATATTCTCAACTTAGAGATAAGAGTTACGAAATTTGTCTGCAAAGCCAGGACAAACTGTTCCATTACGAATTCTACAAATGGTTGGTCAAAATCGGAGTGGGAGAACGCTTGCTTGACCTCGAGACCTCTTTCGTCCTTGATTTTCTGAGGGACTACTCAACCAAAGACATGGAAATGGCCAAGCTGCTCTGGATTTATTATTCCAAGAGGGAGAACTATTTCCAGTCCGCCAGTGTGTTGTTTTCGCTGGCTATCTCCAAGTTCGATATCGACCTTGCAAATAGAATCCAATTCTTGTCGCGTGCCAACGGGTTCTGCAACTGTGTTTGTCCTCCTGATCTGAGACAAGAAATGACTTTCCTTTCGGTGACTATTAGCGATTTGCTGGCGGTTGCCAATTTACAAGACGAGTTGCTGCTGACTGTTCTTGATGATGAACGTGTGAGCGAGATCGCCAAACAGGAGGCAATCAAGAAACTTAATGGAAGAGTTCTACCTATCAGTGATCTTTACAATAACTTTATTGATCCACTGGGATACTACACACTTGCTCTGGTCACTTTCAAGATTTCTGATCACAGAAATGTGGAGGACATACTCTCACAATGGGAGAGTCTTCTTAGCAAATGGTACTTCAAGAATAAAGATTCAGGAGAGCCGTTTTTCTCTGAGATCAACAACGAGTTCATTGCAGTGGCGTCTCGCGTCTCCGATACAGAGATCTTGTTCCCCATTATCGACTTGTTCCAGTTGTTGGTGCGGTATTTCTACTCACCGGAGTACAGCATCAAGCAGCTCAAACCGCCAACGGGTGTGATTGCGGACGCGTTCATCCGTAGTGGAGTATCCTATGGTAAGCTCTACTACAACCTGCGCGACTTGATTGAGTCCACCACGTTTGAGCTGTTCCCTGGGTACTTGAAGGTTTTGCAACAGGAAATGAGCTACCTCATTGCCACTTGGTTCAAGAATGACAAGAAACTGAGAGACGTGATCTCGGCAGACTCCATCAAGGACCTGTCCGATTACACTGTTGACAAAGATCCGGTTTTTGCATATATCAAAGCGACGGGAAACCCGTTGTGAAATAGACTTTAGACTTAATGTATTAGTCAATCATCTAGAATCTCTATAATTTCCGGTTCCGGTTCTGGTTCCGGTTTTGAAGTTGGTAAGAGTTCATCATCGTCCGGGACGGCAGTTAGGTCGACGGAGCACGACTTGGAGTCTTTTGCCCGTCTTTCTGCAGCTTCGAGCATCAATTCGCGCATGCTCTTGTTCTGTTTTGGTTTATTAGACCCCAGCTTTTCGACTTTTGCAACATACTTGATCTGACTGAGCTTCTTGACTCGCATTTCTCGGATGAGGCCCTGCTGGCGGCCACCAAGCATTTGGCTCTCGGCAACATAGCCTGTTTCTTGTAAGGACCCGTTTTGTTTGATGGAGCGGTATTTTTCACGGAGTTCGTCTAACAGCTTGTAGAATTTGTTATCGTGGGGGCCGAACTTGTTGTGGGTGAGCTCGTGCAGCATGGTCTGGATCACATCTTCCAGTGGAAGAAACTGAGACTCTGAGTGGGGGTAACGTAAACGCAGACAAATTTTTGCTCCATGGTTGACATTGAGCCCCAAAAGCTGGGGATTTTTAGGATAGAACTCACAAAGCGTGGACACTTTGAAACCGTAGACACGCATCACAGGGGCAACCTCAATCGCAACCTTCTGGAGTATCTCCAACGCGCGCTGGCGGTCCTTCTTCTTGGCCAGCGGCGCAATAGTCGTTATCACTGAAGTGACAGCCATGGGAGGCAAAAAAAAAAGAGTCGAGATCAGATCTAAGAAAAAAAAAATTTAGATAAAAAACAGTTAGACAAGAAGATTCAAAAAGAGTGGGGGGATTCTTTTGAAATGTACAGAAGTAACGGAGCCGGCGTCTAATTGAGTAATCTATGTGCGGCAAAATGGACTGGATGGCTGATTTGATTAGATGCCCCGGTTGAACTCGACTTGCTTGATCTCGTTTCCCTTGGAGTCCTTCAAGCCACGGAACTTCTCCTCGAGCTGGTCCACAGAAACATGACGACGTTGAGGGAAAACAGCGAGTGCAAAAGGCAAGACAAGGAAAGAGGTGGCAGTGATGATTCCGATGTTGGCCAAGGTCTGGACGGCAGAACCCTTACCTTTAAGAACGGTCTTTTGTAATCTGACAAGAAGCAGAGGAGGAATGACCATGATTGGAGTAGCGTTGATGACACGTGAAGCAGCAGTCTCTCCAACAGCTTGAACGGCAGCGCGTCTGGAGTTGCCCAAGTCGTTTCCGTCTTGGTCGAACACAGAAATACCCTTTTTGATCTCTTCACTTCTCATAAGGAAAACGTTCACGATACCGGCAGAAACAACAGCCGCAAATGGAACAAGACGTCCGAGGATCATTCTGGTGTTTGCAGAAACATTCTTCAACCGAGGAACAATAGAATTCAAACCCAGAGCAACTCCGCACGAGGCACCAACAGCCAGGAAGTAGTTAGTTGCGAGTTGTTTGGTCGTCAGAGGGTGTGATTTGTTTGCGTTGGCGGTGTTGATCGCCACATTCAACGACTGGTTCGCGATCTGCCAAAAGACAGTCCCCGCATTTCCAAGGCCAGGGGTCAACATACCAGCAGTGACAACCAGGTTCGACAGGACACACGATGACATTCTAAACGGCAGAACAACGGTTTCTCCAGTATCTGGGTGGATCGAGGAGTCCAGAACTCTTTTCGCACGCCAGACGTCAGGAGTCATCTCAGAAATGACTCCGTTTTTATAGTCCCAGACTAGTCTCTTTGCGTTCTCGATGTCTTTCGAAGTGTTGAGCAGCATTGTAGGGTCAGATATACCCGCACAATGCTTGACACGCCCGAGGTACGTCGACAGATCATATTGGGAGGCCGGTAAAGGCACTGGTCCGGGCACAGATGAAGCCATTGGAACTAAAATTTTTCAGCTTCCACTGATAATAATGTTTTTCCATGTTGATGCGCCACATGTGGCTGGAAGGCTCGCGACTGTTTACAAAACAAAGAAAATAAATTGAGGTAAACAGATCCAATGAGCTATAACCGATCCGACGAAACACTCAACGGACTCCCCGTTGATAATCCGTGGATACAGATGAATGCGACGGAAGAGGAGTTTGAGCGATCTTATTCGTCTCCTCGAAGAGACAATAACAGCGTGTATTTGACTCCAGAAAATCGATACGGATCAAGAGACCGGTTATATGGCACGCCCAGCCCACAACGAAGATCTTACTCGCCGTCACCAGATCGATACTATTATTCACCATCGCATGAAACCCGTAGGTTGCCCCAGATCCCAAAGTTATCACCCTTTGACGACAAGGAGGAGGAGGAAGAAGAGCCTACTTACCGCAAAAGAGAGGACCCGTTTGTGGCAGACCGTCCCGGATATGAGTATAACTTTGAGCCAGACGCCGAATCGGATCGAACTTTTGTTCCGTTCCCAAACTTGAATAATTCTTATTATCCAATCAATACTCCGAAAGACTACTTTGATCCGTTTGATTACAGATATGACGATAGCCACGAAGAAGAAGACATTGAGCGAGACGATTACAGCGAGTCCGGGGCCAGCGTGACATCTGCGCGTCAGGTGCGTATGGTGAATGGTAATCTGGTTTTAGACTGCCCCGTTAGTGATGTCTTGTTGAGCAAGTACACCACTCCGTTGTCGGAGAAGGATAGAGAGTTTCTGTTTATGAGATTTCAGGCTTGTACCTGTGAGCCGGCTGAGTTTGCCTACAGAAACTTCTCGCTTCGTCAGTGTTTTTACTCGCAACCTAGGTCCACAGAAATGATGGTTGTGATAACCATGTACAACGAGAACGAGATTTTATTAGCAAGGACCCTGAAAGGTGTTTTCAAAAACATCAGACATTTATACTCAATGCAGCATTCCTCCACCTGGGGACAGGATGCCTGGCAAAAAGTGGTCGTTTGTGTCGTCAGCGACGGAAGAACCAAGATCAATCCGAAATCCAAAGCACTTTTGGGAGCCCTGGGTGTGTATCAAGAAGGGTTTGCGAAAAACAAGGTTAACGATGATAAAGTGGTGAGCCATATCTATGAATACACCACCATGGTGGGAATTAGCAAGGTGGAGCACGACCATGTCAAGCTGACTACCGAGAACCAGATTCCGATTCAAATGATCTTCTGCTTGAAGGAGACAAATCAAAAGAAGATCAACTCTCATGCGTGGGCATTTGAGGCATTTGGTCCTATTCTGAGACCCAACGTTGTCGTGCTTTTGGACGTTGGTACGGAGCCAGAAGGGAAAGCACTCTACAAGCTATGGAAAGCGTTCAAGGATCCCCGTGTTGCTGGAGCGTGTGGCGAAATCAAGGCAAGTTTGGGGAGAAACTGTCGTCTTCTGCTTAACCCATTGGTGGCAGCGCAAAACTTCGAGTACAAGATCAGTAACATTCTCGACAAGCCTATGGAGTCCGTTTTTGGTTTCGTCACAGTCCTCCCTGGTGCGTTCAGTGCTTACCGGTATCAAGCGCTCCTGGGAGCACCATTACAAAAATATCTCAAGGGAGAGGATCTGAAGCGGTCTAACGATGGTGGAATCTTCAACGCGAACATGTACCTTGCCGAGGATCGTATATTGTGCTTCGAGCTGGTGGCAAAGCAGAATTGCGAGTGGCTTTTGAAATATGTGAGCTCTGCCGCAGCTCACACGGACGTTCCAGAACAGCTACATGATTTCATTTCTCAACGTCGTCGTTGGTTGAACGGTTCCTTTTTTGCTGCCATTTACTCGCTTTTCCACTTTTATAAAGTGTGGCATACGTCGCACTCTTTTGGTCGCAAGGTGATGTTACACATCCAGTTCCTTTATCAGTTCATTAACTTATTGGTGTCCTGGTTTTCGCTAGGATCATATTTCCTAGTGTTCCGAATCCTGACCGTCTATCTGGCCGAGCCAGAAGCAGACTTCGCACCTGGGAACATTCTTTCGGTGTTTTTCCTCTGGTTATATTTGGCCTCTATCGTCACTACATTTGTGCTTTCCTTTGGAAACAAACCAAAAGGTACAAAGCGGTTTTATTTAATTATTGTGACATTTTTCGCAATACTCATGGTTTACATGATCTTTGCTGCCGTGTTCATGGCAGTAAAGAGTATCCAGACAATCATCAAGGACCATTCCAACGATTTCAGCGTGAAACTGATATTTACAGAGACAAAATTCCGTGATTTGATCGTTGCAACCACGAGCACATATGCTCTCTACTTCATTGGATCTTTCATCTTCCTGGACCCGTGTCACATGTTCACTAGTTTTGTTCAGTACCTGCTGTTGAGTCCAGCTTACATCAACGTTCTGAACATCTATGCATTCTGTAACATCCACGATATCTCCTGGGGTACCAAAGGTGACGACTTGCGAAACGACTTGGGTGAAGCCAAGGTCACTAAGAACGCCCAGGACGGTGAACTCGAAATTGTCATTCCAACTACAAAGACGCAGATCGACGTTGCCTACCGCAAGATTATGAACGAGCTCACAACCACCACTATGGAGGTGGAAGCCAAAGTCAACCAGGAAGAAGAGGACGCCTTTTATTTTGCGTTCATTCGTTCGATGACGGTGCTAGTCTGGATGATTACAAACTTTATCATTATCGCGCTGGTTACCGAAGCAGGAGGGTTGTACCAGTTCACTCCGGACGATAGCAGCTCCACAGACTACCTACCAGCCACACGGATCTCTGTGTTCTTGACCGTGATTTTGTGGATTGTTGCATTCATGGCGCTGTTCCGTTTCATTGGTTGTTGTGCTTATTTGATCTCCAAACTGGTGGACCGCATCAAGCTCCGAAAATTCAGAAGAGAGTACCAAACAAAAGGTGCTTCCTTTGCCGTGTAGTCTCCTGGTTGTGATTACGTCAGCATGTATAGCAGGTTCATTTTAAAATGTTCATAAAAAAATTAATTTGTTATACAAAAATTTCAATGAATAATCCATTTCTACCGCCTCCAAAGCGGTCTCTCCAAGAGATGACCCAGGAGGAACAGGCCGAACAAGGAGCCAAGCAGATTATGGAGTTCATCTCGTCGTGTCCAGGAAAAGCAGTGATGTCCGGAGTGTCGGGATTCGTTCTTGGTGGTTTCTTTGGTTTATTCATGGCCTCTATGGCATACGACGTTGCTCCAGGTATGGGACCAGGACAAAGTCCTGCACAACAAATTGCGGATTTGCCATTCAAACAGCAAGTGAAGATCCAGTTCAGCGATATGGGTCGTCGAACATGGTCTTCGGCGAAAAACTTTGGATACATTGGGCTGATTTTCTCCGGTGTCGAATGTGGAATCGAGTCCTTGCGCGCTAAGAACGATCTTTGGAACGGAACCATGGCCGGATGCATCACTGGTGGTGGTCTTGCTATTAAGAGTGGTCCAACGTCCACCATGATCGGTTGTGCAGGATTTGCCGCGTTCAGTACAGCTGTGGACATGTACCTACGGAGCGAGAACGCCAAGCCTCCCACCAATGATTATAACGAATGATGACGCTATGCTGCAATCGATCTTGATCTTCCTTCTCTTTCAAGCGGTGGCAGGTCGTTGTTGACGATCTCTGCCTTAGGATATGTGCCCATGAGGCCCTTGCTTTCTGCAAACTTGGATGATCTGGTGTATGTTGGATCTGCTTGGTAGTACTCGTCCTTGATTGGGTGGAGTAAAACCGTTTGGTCTTTCACTGTCAGAATCGAGTTGGAAGGCATCGAGATCCAATCGCCACGCTCGAAAGTGAGTGGTTCAGACGCGATCATGATAATGTCTTGGGACCGGTCGAGCCGTTCCATTTTGTATCTAGAAGGTTCGACCTCAATAAAACGAGATCCGGTAGAGAAGTAGAGCGAAGCTGCCTCGTCTGTCTTGGAGCTGATGTATCTAGAGACGCAAATCGACTCGCCGTCTGTCACTGCAAAATTGAGTAGGGATGGTTCTGGAGTCTGAGTAGGATGCACTTGTTTGACCCAGTTCTTGATAAGTTCGATGGTAGTCTCCAATGCAACCCGAAGGGCCGAGTGTGGGATTGGTTTGTCTTCCTTTGGGTCGTGACCCAGTTTATAGAGACAGTCCAAAAACAGGGCAAACGAGCACTCGGAGTCAGTGGATCCCTGGATAGTCAAGAAGAACTCGTCTTCAATATGCTGGATGAGGAGTCTCTTGATTTTGCCAAAGTCGGTGATGGCGCCATTGTGCATGAACATGATTCTGTGGTATGTGAATGGATGGCAGTTTGTTTCACTTAACAGTCCGTAAGTTGAGGCTCTCACGTGAGCGAAGATCAGTCTGGACCGTGTCTTTTCTGCAAGCTTTTGCAAGTTCTGGTTGTTCCATGCTGGGGTGATTGCCTTGTAAACACAAGGGGTGTCGGCAACCTCCTTGTCAGATTCGTCATCTGGGGTATAGTAACCCACACCAAATCCGTCTCCGTTCACGGGTGTGTGGTCCATCCGGAGACGGGAGTCAAACGACTGGTTGATGATAGAGTGAGCTGGACGGGTGAGCAAGCTGGCCAGGAGCATCGGCTCTCTGCCTTTGTAAATGAGGAACCTGCACATTTAAACAAAAGAATAAAGAAAAAAAATAAGTGTGGAATTTGTTAAATTGGGCATCGCGGCTTTACCAATTTCAAATGGACCAGATAAGCTCGCCTGAAAGCGAGCCTGATACGAAGGGAATCGACTCGATTTTACAGGAGACCGGGCCGGAAACCAAACAGAATGTCGGTTCCGAAGTTGACGGCGAGGCGGACTTGGAGGACCAGACGACCAAGCGAAATACAGAGCTGAACGCAATGCTCTATCAAGTGTCGGAGGACCAGTTTGAGACCAGTTCGATGGAATCTAGCGTCCCAGAACGGTTGCTGATGTCTCCGTCATTGAGTCCACAGGGTTCAACGGATACTTCTTTACCGTCTTTATCAGTGGATGACACCTTAGATCATCACTCCAAAAGACACATTTTGAAAGGTTCCCGAACTTTTGAGAAAGGTGTTTCGTTTGAGAACATGAGCAACGAAGAACTTGATTATACAAAGCTACAGTTCATTCTGGTAACTAAGCATCACGAGTTTCATTTTGATCGGACTTCAAGAACGTTTATGTGTGGCTACGATAACAACGAGTGTTCGCTGGTTGCACTAAAATGGACAATAGATGAAATGCTTAACGACGGAGACACGTTGGTGTGTCTGCGTGTGCTCGCAAAGGAGACAGCGATATTGGACGCCAAACCAGACTATAAGGAGGAAGGAGAGCAGATTCTGGAAAGCATTGCCAAATTGAATTCCAAAGATAAGAAAATCAAGATTGTGTTGGAGTTCAAGGTTGGAAAGGTGCCAGAAATGATCACCAGAGCTATCCGAGAGTACGATCCCGTGATCTTGATTGTGGGAGCACATAAAGAACAGAAAACGGGTATCAGAGCCATGATTAGCTCAAAGTCCATGTCCAAATACTGTCTCCAATACGCCCGAGTGCCCGTCACTGTTGTTAATCCCCTATACCATCCGCACAAACCAAAGATAGACTCAGACTCGCCGACCAGATACATTGACGCTCTCCGCAAGTTCCAGCACGGTCATGTGCTTCCAGACACTTCTGATAGGAAACCGCGGTTCCAACGGGTCACGCGTACCGATAACATGCTGTCGCCCTTGAGGTCCAGATCGCGGTCGAATTTCTCGGAAAACCGTGGGGTTAGTCCTGCATTTTCGCCGTCCAGGACCCTAAGTCCCTTTAGATTGTTCAAGAAGAATAAAGATTAGTTTCTATTTATCTCTAGTGTCCCAGACGATGGTGACCGGACCATCGTTCACCAGAGCCACATCCATCATAGCCCCGAACTGACCGTCTTTGACCCGATCCTGGCCCAGGTCTGTCCTGAGGATCTCGAGGAATGACTCATACAGTTCTTGAGCTACATGACCCTTTTGAGCTCGATGGAAATCTGGCTTTGCTCCCTTTTTGATGTTTCCGTACAGCGTAAACTGCGAGACCGACAGAATTTCGCCGCTGATGTCTCCGACACTCTTCTGCCAGGGCTTTCCAACCCATTCTGTCTTGGTTCCAGCCTCCTCACCTTGATCTTCAAAGAGCTTCAACCGAAGCACTTTATTGGCGAGTTTCGCGACATCTTCCTGGTTATCCTCGGTTGAAATACCGACAAGTAACATCAGCCCGCGATTGATCTGGGAAACCACCTGCTGGTTCACAGTGACCGAGGCCTGCTTGACTCTTTGAATCACCACCTTCATTACAGAAATATTTCAGATTACGTTATCGATAAGCCATTTTGTGGTGCGGATGCTGCCTAATTGGGAGGTGTGGCAATTTGGCAATCTGGAAGGAAATGGTCAGTAAATGGTTGTGTACCCGTGTGGTTGTATGTGATCTGGTAGTGTTCCGAGGGTCTCGCAGTGTTGCCAGCTCGTGTGACCCGTCACAACTGCCACCTAAATATGACGAGTGCTCGTAACCACAAAATTTTGTTGCGAGAGTGTAAGAAAATATTTGTTTAATCAGGGCGATTTGGAATAGAGCACCATGGATTCTGATACGACATCGAGATACGTGCCAGAATACAGAAAGGCAAACTTTAAGAACAAGAACAGATTCCAACAGGATGAGGTGAGAAGACGGAGAGAGACTCAGCAGGTGGAACTGAGAAAACAGAAGCGTGAAGAACTCTTGACAAAGAGACGGAACTTCAACGCCCCTGCAGGAATGAATGATTCGGATGAAGAGGATGAAGAAACGCAAACTGCAGAAACCGTGTTCTACCGCCAACTACAGAGTGAGTTGCCAAAGATGGTCAACAGTATTGCCTCGAACGACTTGGAACAGCAATTGGACGCCACTATCAAGTTCAGACAAATCCTTTCTAAGGAGCACAACCCTCCTATCGACCTTGTGATTGAAAGCGGTGTTGTCCCTAAGCTTGTTGACTTTATGCGTTCTGGTCCGGAGATCCTCCAGTTGGAGGCAGCCTGGGCTTTGACCAACATCGCGTCAGGAAGCTCTGAACAAACGAAATTCGTGGTTGATGCTGGCGCTGTGCCTCTGTTTGTGAACCTCTTGTACTCGCCATCCATGGAGGTCAAGGAGCAAGCAATTTGGGCCCTCGGTAACGTTGCTGGTGACTCCTCCGCGTACAGAGACTACGTTCTTTCTTGCAATGCCATGGATCCGGTTCTCTCTCTGTTCCAGTCATCCAAGATGTCGCTCATCCGTACAGCTACATGGACTTTGTCCAACTTGTGTCGTGGAAAGAACCCACAACCAGACTGGCAGATTGTCAAGGGTGCTTTGCCAACGCTGGCTAAACTAATTTTTTCTGTGGACGTGGAAACTCTGATTGACGCGTGCTGGGCAATTTCATACTTGAGTGATGGTCCAACTGAGGCTATCCAAGCTGTGGTCGATGCTAGAATCCCTAAACGGCTTGTGGAACTCTTGGGACACGACAGCACTCTGGTCCAGACCCCGGCCTTGAGAGCTGTTGGAAACATTGTCACTGGTAACGATTTGCAAACACAAATTGTCATTAACGCGGGTGTTTTGCCTGCCCTTGCACCACTACTCAGATCTCCAAAAGAGTCAATTCGCAAAGAGGCATGTTGGACCATTTCGAACATCACTGCAGGTAACAGCGATCAAATTCAAGCGGTGATTGATTCGAACCTGATTCCTCAAATAATCAAATTGCTTGCTACAGGCGACTACAAAACAAAGAAAGAGGCATGTTGGGCAATTTCCAATGCTTCTTCAGGAGGCCTCACTCGTCCAGATCAGATCCGGTATCTTGTCTCTCAAGGTTGTATCAAGCCATTGTGTGATTTGTTGGCCATCGCAGACAACAAAGTCATTGAGGTGACTCTTGATGCTTTGGAGAACATTCTCCGGATCGGTGAGCTTGAAAAAGAAGCTCGTGGCTCGAACATCAACGAGAATGCCATCTTCATTGAGGAAGCGGGTGGAGCAGAGAAGATCTTTGACTGTCAGAGTAACGAGAACGACAAAATTTACACCAAGGCCTATCACATTGTGGAGACATATTTCAGTGGAGAAGAGGCTGAGGAAGATGCTGCTGGACTACAGCCTGAGATGAGTGGTGACCAGTTTGGATTTGGAATGAACTCCAACGTCCAGCAAGGTGGTTTCCATTTTGGCTAAAAGGCCATCTGATATTTTATTTGGTAGCTACTACATAGGGGACGAATAATGATGACAGAAATTACGGGTTTGTAGTTGCCTAGGTGATCGAAACCGCAAAAAAAAAAACCTGAGTTGTACATTACCATCATTACCATCATTACCAGCATTACCAGCATTACCATCATTACCATCATTACCAGCATTACCAGCTTTTAATAACGAACCGTTTATTACCAGGTGTAAGGTGTGGCTCAAGGGATATCAGCTTTTTCGAATTTAATAGTTCCTCACATCTCTGTTTTAAGAGGTATTAAATTCACTATGGATGAAAATAAGCAGTCTGACAATAAGAAGCCAACCGACACAGGGCCTACTAATTTCCATTTTAGCATCATTGGCCAATCCAACTCGCCGATAAATATTACAACGAACATATGCTACCAAAAGCCCGAGAAGAGCGAACCCAATCGTCAGTCAAAAAGTGAATGCTGAAACTATAGACAGCCCATCGTTAGTAGTAGGAAGAAGCCGGCTAGGGTACACTTCCAGAAAGGGAGAGAATTCTAGAAACATGATATCTCCTGCTGATAAACTAAATGAAAAGCTTGGAATTTGGAACCGAGTTCCGCGCACGGCATTCGCGCAAAAGAAGGTGTATGTCTCAAATGATTGATGAAACCCATACGTTGGCGACTAAGCATTTACGTCTTGTTGTTTTGCCAGCATGCACGTATCATTGGTATCGATGTTTGGACATTCCAGAACTCAAGAAACCTAGGAATGCTTCTCTATGCTGATTTTGGTTCAATAATCCTTTCTTTTGAAGATTTCGCCAAGAAAAGAGAGGCAGCACACCAAATTGCACACACTATCAAACAAACAATGCGTACCTATGGCATCGAAGAGCAAACCATAGCTGTATAAGCAGTATTGACCTGTGCTTATGTAACTGGTAATAGTTGGGTCGAGGATATTTCATTACCCCCCAAAACAAGGCTGTGCAGTTTATAATAGTATTTTGCGGTAATGTACAACTCTGAAAAAAACACTGGCGCCTGATTACGTAACTCCCGTACAGAGCTTAAAGCCGATCGCTCAATTTCGGCTCCGGAAATATTTGGTTCGGAAAATCGCATTTAGCTGGTCATAACGGAGCGGCTGTAGCTTTTGCGTTGCAACTTGTGCCCCTTACGGGGTTAGTGAGAACGCTATAAATATGGCCATCCGTCAACGTCAGGTACTATAGGTACCACAGGAACCACAGAAACCACATACTTTAATCCAATATGAGTACACAGGAGACTATTCAGAAAATAGAGTCTATTCAAGAAGAACCAAAGAAGTTCTTCGAAAGTGACGCAGGAGATGGGACCTCAAGAAAGGACCAGTATCTTCACGGAACCAAACTGGTGATGTGTATCTCTTCAATCATGATGTGTATGTTTCTCGTTGCTTTAGACCAGACAATCAGTTTCACCATCTTGGTTAAAGTGTCCGAAAGCTTCAACTCCTACGAAAAGCTCACCTGGATCACCTCTTCGTTTCTGCTGGCATTGGGATGCACCGCACAGATATGGGGTAGACTATCGATTATCTTTGGAAGAAGATGGATTATGCTCTCTTCTATCATCATCTTCGAGATTGGCTCGTTGATTTCAGGTGTTGCAAAATCTATGGACATGTTAATTGGTGGCAGAGCTATGCAGGGAGTTGGCGGAGCAGGGATTCAGGCCTGTGTGATGGGAATTGCTACAGAGGTCACTACTATTGACAAGAAACCAATGATTCTAGCGATGATCGGAGTGGTCTTTGTTGTGGCCTCCATTCTGGGCCCAATTATTGGCGGACTTTTCACCACATACACCACCTGGAGATGGGCGTTCTATATTAATTTGTGCTTTGCAGGACCAATTCTGCCCCTGTTCTTGTTTAGTTTCCGTCCACAAACACCGAAGGGAGGACTGATGGAGAAAGTCAAGCGGATCGACTATCTCGGAGCAGTGTTGATGATTGCCTCGCTGGTTTTGCTCCTTCTTCCATTATCTTTCGGAGGAAATGAGTACAAGTGGAACTCTGGCGTGGTGATTGGTTTGTTTGTCGCTGGAGGAGTTTTGGGCATTGCCTTTTGTGTCTGGGACTTTTTCTTCGCAGAAAACGCCGTTCTTCCAAGAGAAATTATCACCACCATGGGTGTTGTCACCTCGGCGCTTTCTGTGTCGTTCTCATACGCTGGGTTCGTGGTCGTCACCCAATTCTTGGTGATCTACTTCCAAAACATTCATAATCAGACCGCTTTCCACGCCGGGCTTTCTCTGCTCCCAATGGTGATCTCGCTCGTGCTGAGCAATGTCGTGGGTGGAATTGTTTCGCAAAAGACTCGTCATGTCAAACTAATTGCTCTCGTCGGCGTGGTGCTCTCGTTTGTCGGGATCGGTATTCTGACCCTGTTGGAGAAGGACTCTCCGAACTCCAAACGGTACGGACTGCAGGTTCTGTATGGACTTGGTGTTGGACTCGCATTCCAGCCACCTTTGGTTGCTGCCCAACTCGCCTGTCCAAAAACACCGGGAAGTACCATCTTGACCATGACGTTCATCTACTTTGGAAGAGGTATTGCAACGGCTGTCTTCTCGCAAATTGCACAGGCCATTTACACTGCAACATTACGCACAAAAATCGGTCACATCCCATCGCCTGACGGGGTTAACCTTGAAAGTGTCATCAACAATACTGAACTGTTGGCAACACTCGACAGTTCTACTGGAAACATGGTGAAACAAGCCATTATGGAGTCCATCAAGAACACTTTTTATCTCAGTATGGGTCTTGTTGCAGTCTTCACGATTGCAACCATCCTGATGCCTAATACACGGATCCCTCCAAAAGACCACATTGAGAAAGAGTGATGGACTTTGTGCTGTTTTTTATAATAGGTAATTATTCTTAATTGATTTTCCGACAATTATTTCGTCTATATGATATCACAACAAAACGGCAGCAGCTCCGAGAGCAGCAACTCCTAGGGAAAGTCCGTAAACATGGGAAGCACCGGCACTCGAGGAAGCACTGGCACTCGAGGTGGAGTTGGAACCAGAAAGAACCTGTTGCTTATTAACACTGTCAGCTGCATCGGTTTCGTCGGCAACGAAAACAGTGGTGGTAGTTCTAGCGTGGGTCTTGTCAAATCTTCCGTACTTGTGAGTGCCGCTAGAAGTCTCTTCCGACGATTTCTTGGTCTTGTTGAATCTACCGTATTTATGGGTTCCAGTGGAAGTTTCTGTTGTCGACTTTTTGGTCTTGTTGAATCTACCGTACTTGTGGGTACCCGTGGAAGTGGACTCAGAGGAAGCCTTGGTTTTGTCGAAACGGCCATATTTGTGAGTACCGGTGGAAGTTTCCTCTGTAGACTTCTTGGTCTTGTCGAATCTTCCGTACTTGTGTGTACCAGTGGACGTTTCTTCGGACGACTTCTTGGTTTTGTCGAACCGACCGTACTTGTGAGTATTGGTGGTCTCACCGTAGACGGTGGTGGTGACAACATTGCTGTCATCATCTTCCGCCACAGCCGACACCAAGTTGAGGGCCAAAACACCTAAAAGAACGGAGTACTTCATGGTGAAGAACAAAGATTGCAAACACTTTTTTTTATGGGTGGTAGAAATTGCCTCACCCTAATTGGGGAATAATTCGGCTTAAACAGGAAACGTAAATAGGGCAGCCGTGCCGAGGTGTCCGGGGTGGGGGGAGGCAGAATTTTTTTCCACAGTTCGGTACCTATTTGCGATTATGTCATCTGTTAGGTAAGTTAGAGTTTTAAACTCTTTCTTTCTCGGCCGAGGGCCGGGTAACTTTTACTTCTCCCACAGTCCAACACCGGGGCCAAGACTTAGCGAACAATCTTATTTGATTAAACCCGGTGTATTGTTTGGGAATTCTCCGTACCCTTAGACCGTATAGGGAGTAGACAAAATACAAATTGGCCATTGTACGCAATCGACTTATCTCTGGCTAATCACTGGTTTATCTATGTGCATAGATCAGACGGTCTCAGGCGGCCTTTTGCCAAATATCCGTGCCCTACAACTTCTTATCTCCAAGACTGCCGTGTGTTGTTGTGCGGCTATTGTATAAATAAATCTCACGAGAAAAAATTCAAGACCTGAATTTTTCAACCGAAAGAATATCCTAAACATGTCTTCAGATCTTGCTGTTGATCAAGTTCGTGTTCAGTCGGTCATTTCCCATTCGAAGGTCCATCTGGATCACCCAGTGGACCACGATGAGGCCGTTATTTTGGCCTTGGGTTATAAGCAGGAGCTGAAACGTGACTTCTCCATGTTCACCACCTTTGCCATCGCTTTCTCCACTCTTGGTCTTCTGCCCTCTGTTGCTGGAACACTGTGGTACTCCATGGCCTACACCGGAAATGCTGGTATCACATGGGTGTACTTGGTTGCGATGGGTGGAATTCTTTGTGTTGCTCTGTCGATGGCCGAGATCGCCTCTGCGTTCCCAACCTCGGGTGGACTGTATTATGCCACCGCCATGTTGGCCCCTCCTAAATACAAAGCGTTCTTGTCCTGGTTTGTCGGATGGTCCAACTATCTGACGCAGATCACAGGTGGTCCCTCCGTCGGATATAGTACTGCTTCCATGATTCTGGCTCTGAAAGAAATTAGCGATCCTAACTATGAGTACCAGAAATGGCACTGTTTCCTGCTCGCTACCTCGATCACTATCAGCTCTGCCTGTATTGCCTCGTTGCCTGTGAAATGGATCTCCATCATCACCAGCGGTACCTCTACTCTGAACATGGTGTTCCTGTTCATCACATGGGTCGTTTTCCTTGGCGGAAATAACAGAGTCGAACAGGGTCTTCCAAAATTTAACTCCAACTCCGACGCCTGGAAAATCGTCAACATGACCGAGTGGCCAGATGGATTTGCAGTGCTCATGAGTTTCATGGCTGCCATTTGGATCATGTCTGGATTCGACGCTCCATTCCACTTGGCAGAGGAATCTGCCAATGCCGAGGTTGTCACTCCAAATGCTATTGTTCTAACTGCCGTTCTCGGGGGAATTCTCGGTTTCGCTTTCCAGGTCGGAATGTCGTACACCATCGTTGATGTGACGGCTGCCATGGAAAGCGAAGTTGGTCAGCCGTTTGTGGCTTTCCTGTTCCAGGTCCTTGATAAAAAGAGAGTCTACGCACTTGCTTCGTTCGCCATTATTCTGTCCTATATCATGGATTTCTCGAGTATGCTTGCTGCCTCCAGAGTGCTCTACTCCTACTCCAGAGATGGCTGTATCCCATTGTCCAGGTTCTGGTGCAGAGTCAACCCATACACCAAGACCCCAGTCAACGCTGTGTGGTTCAACTGGTTCATTGGTGAATGTTTGCTGTGTCTGCTGTTTGGTGGTGTCGCTATCAACGCCGTGTTCTCGTTTGGTGCCACTGGAGCTTTCATCTCGTTCACTGTGCCAACTTTCCTCAGAATCACCTACGCAAGAAACACTTTTAAGCCGGGTCCTTGGAATTTGGGCAAGCTCAGCTACGTCACCGGTACAATTGGCTGTGCTTTCGTTTTGATGATGATTCCGATCCTGAACTTCCCGCAATTCCGCGGAAAGGACAACACCTTGGACCTCATGAACTGGACCTGTGTAGTGTACTGGGGAGCCATGTTCTTGGTGGTTGTGTACTGGTTTGCGTACGGACGCACCTTTTTCACCGGACCAAAATCGAATGTTGAAGTCATTTATGCCGACGAAGAAGGCAGCAGGGACGAAAAGACGGAAATCGACGAGGTGGTGAAACAATAGGCTCGGAGAACCTGTAATAAAACTCGGCTATTATTTAATATATATAAGGCAACGAATCGGTGCTACTTTTTTTATCTTTTCAGAATTTTAAAAACCGGTTGAAATTATTTCCATGATTACTGCAACCCAACTTGCCACCTTGAAAGAGCGCGCATTGGCTAACAGAGACAAGGCGTACTGTCCGTACTCGAACTTCCGTGTTGGATGCTGTCTGCTGGCAGATGGGAAGTTCTACGACGGCGCAAACGTCGAAAACGCTTCCTACGGTGGTGCGATCTGTGCCGAGCGCACGGCAACGGTCGTTGCTGTTTCGCAGGGCGTTCGTCAGTTCGATGCTGTGGCGATTGCTGCAGACCTCGATGAAACAATCTCGCCGTGCGGTATTTGCAGGCAAGTTCTGCGCGAGTTCGCTGTTGTGGACATGCCTATCTACATGTATAGCAAGGACGGATCTCAGGAGCTGGTGATGTCGATGGGCGAGCTCCTTCCTGAGAGTTTCGGTCCAGACCAGATGGGTAAGTAAATAGACAGATGGTGTATTCAATAATATGTATTACTCTTTCTAGTCAGAGATTTCTTTCACGCTCACTCGGGAGGTGACTTTTTCCGGGAGATCGGTTTCCAGGCCAGCCTGGGTAACCTCGTCCTTGTCAAAAATGAGGGCAATCTCTTCCAATGAGTAGCCCTTGGTTTCTGGGAAGGTGAAGTAGATAACAGCAAAGATCACCACCTGGACTCCTAAATAAATACAGTAGTAGCGCCATGTGATTGCATCCAAGGCTATTGGGTTGACAAAAATGTTGAAGAAGGTAGCCCCGTTCAGGAAAAACATTGCCGTGAACAGACCCTTGGACCGTGTGGCCTGTGGCCAAAGCTCCGACGGATAGGAGGTGATCATCGGGGCATACGCGATGGCTTGGAAAGCATAAACGAGGAAGATGAACACAATGATTGCCTGACCAATGTTTCTGTGGAGCTGGGCGTACACTGCCGTGATGGTGGTGAGACCGATGAAGGAGAAGAAGAGACCCGCGGTGGCATAGAGGAACAGCGTTCTGCGACCAGCGAAGTCGACCAGAACGGCTCCTGTAATTGCAACCAAGAGGTTGAACAGCTGAATACACGCGTTCAGCAGGGTCTTTTTCCAGGTGGCAGTGATACCGACAGATGTCAGAACACTGCTCAAGTACCAGGTGACAATTCCCTGTCCGTTCCACGCAAAGGCAATACCGAGGAAACACGAAATAAACAAACGTTTGCGGTTTCCCGGTGTGGAGATGAGAGATTTCCACGAGGAAATGTTGTTGGCACGCAGCGCCTCGATACCGGCTGTAATCTCCTGCATCTCGAGCTCGACTAGCGGCAGGTATTCTTCCTCGTAGTTTGCATGGAACTTGAGCAAGACGCGACGTGCCTGGTCCACCTTGCCGACGGAAATCAGCCATCTTGGCGACTCAGGAGCGTAAATCAGAGCAGGCAGCAGACAGGTGGGAATTGCGGCCTGGAGAGCCAGGGGGATTCGCCACGAGTTGTCATCCTTGATGTACTGGGTGCCAAAGACCACCCAGGCGCACAGAACGGATCCGAAATAATAAATAGCGTGGTAAGCAGCAGAGAATTTTCCACGAGTGGTTGGGTAGGCGATTTCCGAGATCCACACCGAAGCGGCATAGTTGCACGAGAAGGAGAATCCCATAAAGATTCTCGACACGATGTAGGTAGCTGGGTTTTTGGCGGCAGCTCCCAGAATCGAACCAATCCAAATACACAGCACGGTCATGTAGATCACAACTTTTCTCCCAAATCGGTCACAGATCCAGGGGACGAAGAAAATGGTACCACAGGTACCAACAAACGGCGAAGCAGAGATGAATCCGAGCCAGGTACCTGTTGGGTCGTTCATGAACGTAAGCCAGGCCGGGATATTCTGAATTGAGTTGGTAATTGCGGAATCATAGCCGATCGACGAAGCAAAGAGAACAAAGTTGCACAGCAACAAATAGAGTTTAAGCAGGTTTGGTCTCTGCCACCAGGTCCGCGAGTCGTCGGGCAGCACCGAGGCAATTCTTTCTCCTGTAGCCTTAGCAAGTTTGAGCTGTTTGGCGGATCTCTCCATGTGGTTTACTGGCCTTAACCAGGAGTGAAATCTTTATTTATAGTGCCCGAGTTTTTTTTCCTTAGCTCGAGATAAGGCTTATCTTTCCTGATAAAGCAGGCGGATGGCCAGGGAACAAAATCTCCGACTGCCGTTTTTGGCGAAAAACGGTGGCGGAATAATTTCCTTCCGACACTAGTTCCGCGATTGGAAACTGGCTTCCGACATCGAGCTAGTATATAAATTCAGCTTCTTTGAGACCGTCTATTCACAATGATCTCGAACGTTAAAGTTGCCATCGACAGAGGTGGAACCTTCACCGACGTGATTGCCGTGATCCCTGGCCAGGAGGACTTTGTGTTCAAGCTGTTGTCAGTGGACCCAGATAACTACAAAGACGCAAATGTCGAGGCTATCCGTCGAGTTCTCGAGCATCTCTCCGGGGAGTCAATCCCCAAGGACAGTCTGCTGGATACCAGTTCTATCAGCAGTATTCGACTCGGAACAACCGTGGCCACGAACGCTCTTTTGGAGCGTAAAGGTGCTCGGTGCGCTCTTTTGACTACCATTGGATTCAAAGACATTCTACGTATTGGAGACCAAACTCGGCCGGATCTGTTTGCCATGCGTATTCGCAAGCCAGAGGTTCTGTACGAGGATGTCATTGAAATCAAAGAACGTGTGACCGCCCCTGATTACGAGGAGGACCCAGATCAGGTCAAGTTTGACCATTTGGTTGGTACCGATAAGGATTATGTGAGTGGTGTTACGGGACAGACGTACCAGATCTTGCAACCATTGGATCTGGAAGACGCTCGTGCTCAATTGGAGACCTTGAAAGCCAAAGGAATCATGTCTCTTGGAATTTGTTTGGTTCACGGATACGACTACACTGACCACGAGATACGCTTGAAAAAGTTGGCTTTAGAGATGGGATTTGAGTTTGTTGCAACCTCGCACGAGCTCCTTCCAATGATCAAGGCTATTCCAAGAGCCCAATCCGTGGCCGTGGAAGCGTACTTGACCCCAATTATCAAAGAATACATTGCGTCGTTCTTGCAAGGTTTCAAGCCAGGGTTTGAGAAGACAACCAGAGTCGAATTCATGCAAAGTGACGGTGGACTGGTTCCATACACAGACTTTACGGGACTTCGTGCTCTATTGTCTGGCCCGGCTGGTGGTGTTGTTGGCGAGGCCCAAACCTGCTACGACCCGACAGAAGGCACTCCTATTGTTGGATTCGACATGGGTGGAACTTCAACAGACGTTTCCAGATACGATGGTGGCTACGAGTTTGTGTTCCACTCAATTACTGCTGGAATCCACGTTGCAGCTCCTCAGCTGGATATCAACACGGTTGCAGCCGGTGGAGGATCGATCTTGGAGTACGTTAACGGCGTTTTCAAAGTTGGCCCCGAATCTGCTTCTTCTCACCCTGGTCCTGCGTGCTACCGCAAGGGAGGACCGCTTACCATTACTGACGCAAACCTGTACGTTGGTCGGATTCTGCCCGAGTTCTTTCCGCACATCTTTGGCCCCAACGAGGACCAGCCGTTGGATTATGACATTGTGGATCAGAAGTTCAAGCAGCTCACAGAGATCATCAATGCAGAGAACAAGGATTCCCAGAAAACGCCTCATGAGGTTGCCCTGGGTTTCCTCGAGGTTGCGAACCATAACATGGCCAAGCCTATTCGTGCACTGACCGAATCCCGTGGCCACAACGTTGCCAAACACAACCTTGCCTCGTTTGGCGGAGCAGGCGGACAAAACTGTGTGGACGTTGCCCGAATTCTCAACATGAAGAAAGTCATCATCCACAAGTACTCCTCTGTGCTATCTGCGTACGGAATCGGTATGGCCGATGTGGTAAAGGAGAAGCTCGAGCCCCACGACGACGTTTACTGCGACGCGGTGCGCGACAAACTTCTTCTGAGATGCTCCCAGATCCAGGCCGACCTGACTGCAAGTCTCGTCAAGCAAGGAGTGGACCCAAAGACAGTTGAGAGCAAGTTCTATTTCAACCTGGGATACCGTGGATCGGACACCAAACTGATGATCGAGCAGTCGGAGATAGATTTCCTCGACGCTTTTGTCAAACGTCACGAGAGAGAGTTTTCGTTTGTCGACCCGTCCAAATCAGTCATTGTTCACGACATCAGAGTCCGTACCACTGGATCCACATCCAAAATTCCACAAAAATCGCCATTTGATCGGGAAGGTGTTGTGGAGACAGAGGTTGCAGATTCTTTGAAGCTCAAGACCTCTCCAGTGTACTTTAGCGAGAACAGTCATGGTGTTGCTCATGAAACGCGCATTTTCCGCATTCCGGATCTTGCTCTGGGCCAGACGGTTCAAGGACCTGCCATTCTGCTGGATGCTACACAAACTATTTGCGTGAATCCAAATTCTAGAGCACTGAACCTGGAAAAACACATTGTGATCGATCTTGGAGAAGAATCAAAACTCAGCGCGGTGGCGTCCTCCAAAACACTCTCTGTTGATCCTATTCTGCTTGCCGTGTTCCAAAACAGATTCATGGCTATTGCCGAAGATATGGGAACTACTCTGCAAAAAATTAGTGTTTCGGCCAACATCAAAGAACGGATGGACTTTTCGTGTGCGTTGTTTGATGCAGACGGAAACCTCACGGCCAATGCGCCTCATGTCCCTGTGCATCTGGGATCCATGTCTCATTGCATCCGGTATGCTAAGAAATACTGGGGCAAAAACATCAGGCCAGGTGACGTTCTTGCTTCCAACCACCCACAAGCCGGAGGAACACATTTACCAGACATCACTCTGATCTCGCCTGTCTTCATTGACGACAAGATTAGATTCTTCACTGCTTCTAGAGCTCACCACGCAGAGATCGGAGGATCTGCTCCTGGTTCGTGCGCAGCTGATGCTACCGAGCTCTACCAGGAAGGAGCACAGTTCTTGCACTGGAAGATTGTGGAGAACTCCAAGTTCGATTACGACGGTGTGCAGAGATACTTTGTTGAAGAGCCAGCAAAGTATCCTGGGTGCTCTGGTTCGAGAAATGTGAATGACAATCTGTCTGACCTGAAAGCGCAGATCGCCGCAAACCTTAAGGGAGTCCACCTCCTGGAAGATTTGTTTGCGGAGTACGGAACAGAGGTGGTGCTATTCTACATGACCAACGTGCGGAAAACAGCAGCCACCGCGGTGCGTAACTTCTTCAGGAAAACGGCCGAGAAGCTGCACGACCAGCTACCATTGCGTGCAACCGAAATAATGGACGACGGATCAATTATCAATGTGACGATCGACATTGACGGGGAGAAAGGTGAGGCGTTCTATGATTTTACAGGAACTTCAGAAGAGGCATACAGCCCTTGCAATGCCCCAATTGCTATCACCCACGCATGTATCATCTACTCCTTGAGGTTAATGCTGGAACAAGATATCCCTTTGAACGAAGGGTGTCTCGAGCCAGTCAAAATGTTCATCCCAGAAGGAAGTATTCTGAACCCGTCCGAGTTTGCTGCTGTTGCTGCTGCCAATTCGACCACCTCCCAGAGACTCAATGACTGTCTGCTGAAAGCCTTTGGACTCTGTGCGGCCTCTACCGGCTCCAACAATACCATTGGGTTCGGAAAGGGCGGAAAGAACCACGAAACCGGCGAGATCAAGCCCGGATTCGCCATGGTGGAGACCATTGGTGGTGGATCTGGAGCCAGCGAGGGCTACCACGGATGGTCAGGCGTGCACTGTCACATGACCAACACAAAGATCACTGATCCGGAGATCTTTGAAAAGCGGTACCCTGTGGTTCTGCACGAGTTCAGCATCCGCAAAAACTCCGGCGGTAAGGGTAAGTGGAATGGAGGAGATGGACTGATCAGAACGATCGAGTTTACTACTGATTTGTCATGTACTCTTCGTACTCAGCGCAGAAACAGTGGACCCTATGGCGTTCATGGCGGACAAGCAGCTAAATTGGGCAAGAATCTGCTTGGAAAGATCCAAGAAGGCAAGTTCAGATGGATCCACATGCCTGCTTTTGCCCAATTCCAGCTGCACAAAGGAGAATTTGTCAGTATTGTGACTCCCGGCGGAGGAGGATATGGAGCCCCAACAGAAACGGAATCCGTCCCGGCCTACGTGCGTCCTGTTGAACAGACGGTGTTCAAGCCTATTGCTGGTGGCTCTCTGGCCTTGAAAACCGAATTGGGAAATACCTCTCAGTAAGAATAATTAGAATAATAGATAAGAAATAATTTTCCACCCTATTTTAGGCTGTGTTTATCTCATGGGTCCTCGACCAAATAAAATTGTGTTTGTTCCGACTGTATTTGAGAAGTTGCCGTCTTCCAAGCAGTCGGCCAACAAAAGGGAAGGTGAAGGAACCTTCCGGACCCGACCGCACCGGAATCGGGTATCTGTTGCGTGCGATCGATGTAAAAGACGCAAAAAGCGGTGCGATGGATTCCACCCTTGCTCAAACTGCCTGAACGCAAAAGCAGACTGTGTTTTCGTTCAGTCGACACGCAAACGTGCAACGCGAATCGAGACGGCGTTTGATGCGGCTGTCGAACAGGAGCCCGTGGAACCAGAGATTATGGAGGTTACTCAACAAGAATCGATGCCTCTGCACCAGAGCGAGAGCCAGCCGGACGTCGTGGGGACTGCCTCTGTGGACACCAAGGGACAGTTTATAGCAGAGGAGCCGGAGGACCAGCGCAACGGGGCTCTGGGTTCCGTCCTGGATCGAATCGAGCAGCTGCAAAAACAACTATCGCTCTTGCAAAACGAGGTCGGGCAACTAAGACCGGCACCGTCCTCGTCGACGAATCCTAACGCCAGCCAGTTCTTTAACTCAATCTGGCTTCTGCTGCATGACACCAACGAAGAAACGCACGCAGGAAGCTCGGCAATCATCACAAAGGTGAACACCATCAAGAACTCGATTGTATCCAAGATCTACAAAGAGGTCCAGGGAATGAACACCATGAACAGACCTCCTTTGATCCACGATGAGCTCATGAAAAGACTGGATGATCGCACAGGGACAGCTATTCCCGTGGTTCCTGACGTGGAGCTCGAGCGCATGTTTCTACGCTACTATCACAAACTAATGAGCCAGAGATACTTCTTCTACGAGCCCGAGGATCTCGAACGTTTGGCAGACATCTACTTCAGTAAGTCAGACAGGGAGTGTCCGAAGTTCATTGACAAGCTCCACCGTGACACTATTCTTAACCTCATTCTTGCAACTGGATGTCGCCTGGTGATGATGTCTACTCAGATGACTTATCTGAATCCAGGCCTCTATTTCGATAAAGCAATGGATTGCTTATCCAAAATCACCTACTGTCTCAAGACTCTGGACCAAATTCGAGTGATAATGTACATTGCGCTGTATTTATTGGTTTCCTATGACCACAACATCAAGTTCACTATGAATATCTGGGAGCTTTCCGGATTGGCAATCAGAAAAATGACCCAGATGGGTCTCCAGCGATTCATCATTCCGAGTGTCAAGACCGCAAAGGACTACGAAACAAAAAAACGAATTTTCTGGTCTGTTTACAGCTTTGAGAAGGTGATCTGTGTCACTCTTGGTCGACCAGCATCAATTCCAGATGATGAGATTGATGTCCCCTATTCGTTGAATATTGACTCCATGGATACAATCAGTGACGAAGACTTATACAAGCTCCAAATTGAACAACAACGGTTGCAGTACGAGAAACACGATCACCGGATCATCTATCCTGCCAAGATCTCGTTTTCGTACTACCTCACTCAGATGTGTCGGATCCGCGAGATCGAGTCGCATATTGGTCGTCTGGAACAAATAATCTCCATTCCTATTGCCCCAGCCATGCTCACCAGGGCCGTAGAGATTGATCCTAAATACAACGAGGAGTATTCCAAGATTATGGCGGAGCTTGAGAAATGGAAGCGGGAGCTCCCCCCTGAACACGAGTTTATTGAGGGACTGCATAATCAAATACCGTTTGAGTATCTGACTCTTTGCTACCACCGTGCCAAGCTCTTTTTGTGTCTGACCCGGCTAATGAAGAAAGGAGATCAAAGCGTTAAACAATTCCATAGCTTGCTGATAGAGATATCAGAAGCTGCCGGAGGTGTCTGCCGAGCATACATCGTGCTGGCAAAAGACCCAGCCTTTGGATACGGAATGTTTAGTCTTCACTCGATTTTCCTTGCTGGAATCCTTCTCGCCTACTCCATAGTGCATCTCGATAGCGATGGTACTGCCCATTCCGACAAGACTCGCACGTTCCACAATTACCTGCGACACTGTTCCGTGCTGCTATCTCTGTTTGCAGAGCGAACCAAGAAAGCGGCCAGTTTCCGTATCTTATTTGACCGGTTACTGGAAGATGGCGTGTTTTCGAAGAGATTGACTCTTGATTCCGACGCTCCTTCAACACCGGCCAGCTTCTACTCACAGAGCTTGGAGCCAGACATGTTGGGACTACACAACCTGATGGAAATCTTTAATTCCAACAGAGACATGTACACCTTCGAGGAGAAGAGCGTGATTGACGACGACGATGATTTTTGGGAGAAATTGGACGCTATCCAACGTGTATAATTGTATACTATAACTTAGGTTTTTGCTCTATCCACCAATCGACATCCTTAAGGTCAGGGAAGTCTTTGGCAACACGCCAGTCAATGGAAAACGGGTCAAATATGGCTCCAGCTCTCCATTTCCAGGCATTCTTCAATTCCGGATCCAAAGTGTTTTCCAGTCTGGCAACAATGTACTTGCCAATGTTTGGAAGAAACTTGTACCCGTGACCAGAATCTCCAGTTGCAACAAAAGTGTTTTCGTATCCGGGAACCTGGTCAATAATAAAGTGCGAGTCGGCGGTGTCTCCAATCCAGCAGGTCTTGGCGTTGAACGGCATGTGATAAGCCAGATCGGGACAGTATTTTGCAAGTAGTTTAACTACTTGATCGTAACCGTACTTAGGCATTGTGTCGGATGGATTGGCATTATGGTATCTTGGCAAAGAGATCTCCTTGTCACTTCCATGAGGATCTGCCACCAAGTTGGAAGCTCCGATCCCGGGAAGAGCGATCTTGATAACCCTGGTAGCAGGGTCTGGAGGGAAGAAGTAACCCATATCAGAGTCAAACAGAATAGGTATGTCCTTGTACTTGCTGTACTCCTCAGGAGTCAGCTTGATATGGGCCACATACAATGCGGTAGCAGATTGCTGTTGCTTCAGATCCATACATTTTCCGGTGTTCGCTCCACAACAGATCAGCAGCTGGTCAGCAGTGTATAACTGACCATTTGCAGCTCTGGCATACACCTTTCCATTTTTCTTTTCCAGTCCAGTGAATCTGCCAGCGTCCCCAAACACAAATTTGACTCCCAGCTGTTTGCACTTTAGGTACATTGTTTTCAAGGAGTTACCAGCGTGGCCCAGTCCTGACTCAGGATTGAACTTGAACTCTTGTTCGGGGCCCAAAGAGTTATGGCCAAGCTCGGGACAAATTTCGGCCAGCGCGTCGTTTCCTTTGAGATACTTGATTTTCAGTCCTTCGTTCAGCTTGCGCAGGTTGGAAATACCTTTCTTCTCAAACTCCTGGCGGCCCACATGGTCCATTGGCGTCACCATGATCCTTCCACACTCATTGTAGAGTCCCTTAAGATCCGGATCGTCGCGCCATTGGTGTATGGCTTCGACAGCCATCTTGGAATATATCAAATCAGTGTATTCCGCACGGATAATCTTGTTGAAGTCATTGGCAGCAGACCACGGAGACGGTGGCTCGTACGCGTCAAGGGCCACAACTGAATAACCTCTCCTAGAAAGATCACGCGCGGTAGATAGACCAAAAACCCCACAGCCAACAATGAGAACAGATGGCATTTTATTCAAAGATAACAAAGCTAACTTTTTTCCGCTATTTATTTTAAAATTTAGGTATTCCGATCCGCGCAGCTTCCGATAAACTTTTTCTCCTTATCTATAGAAAATCGCACCTCCTTGACAGTTCCATGAAGGGTACGAGAAAAAGCCGGGGAGGATGTTTAGTTTGTAAGCGCAGAAAGAAGAAGTGTGACGAGCTCAAGCCTCAGTGCAGCAACTGCTCGCGACTCAAGCTACCGTGCAAGTACGGCTTGGTAATCAACTGGGACAGAGTGGAGCTACGGACAGTTTCAGTCGTGAGATCTCGACGGTTTCCCATACTGGAGTTTGTCAATTACAACCCCTGGCAGTTGGAAATGGCAATCTCCATTCAGAACGGAACAAAGTTTCGGTGGATCAGAGACAGATCGCCGATCCTTACCCCCGCTTCCCCGGCAGAATTTGTTGAGTGTTCGAAAACGTCGGAAAAGTACATCTTCAACCACTACATCAGCAATATCAGTGCCACCTTGGTTTTCCACGGAAAACACACCTCTAACGAGTTCTACTCCATTGTTGTTCCCCAGTGCGAGCGGTTTGCCGCGCTGTTCCAGATCGTTCTCAGTTATGCAGCCATCGATCTCGCCAAGATGGAGCTTGTCAAACCCAACCCGGACATAAACCTTGCCAAATCTTTCTACAAGCTCTATCTAAGCCATAAGGATCAGGCCTACAACGAGCTTCATTTGACGCTTGACACAAGTGATATTTCGGAGCTCGAGACCATTGAGGAGTTGATTATCACCATTATGCTCCTTTGCTCCTCCGAGGCTACTAACAATACACAGAAGAACTGGAGCAGTATCTTAAAGGAAGGCTGCTTAGTGTTTTCCTCCTTGACGTTCTCTCAGATCATCAACTCTGACGTGTTGGTGTTTGCATATAAACAGTTCTCATTGCGGTACATTCTACTAGTTTCCACTCTGAAGGGAAATACACTAACGCGGTTTTTGGAAGAGACCCAATGGCCCAATATTGACGCTGTATATAACAGTGACAATGTAGACCATCTATTTGGGTGCTCACCAAGGCTGCTGCACACTATCTATAAACTGGCAATGTTGAACCATCTGAGAGACAGTGACTCAATCGACGAATCGTTGCTGATGGCACGCTACCTTGAAATCTGGAAAGCACTTTTAGAAACAGTCCAGGTCTCCACTGCGGACAACCCGCATCTTGGGCTGTGTGCTGAGATCTATCTGGTTTCGGCCAAACTTTATTTATGCATGTTGCTCTCTCTAGGAGACTTGCCGCTAACACGCGAGTTCAATCAACATATTCCAGACCTGATGCATGATCTTATCGACAAGCTCGAGGATCTTAGCAAAATTCATCTCAAAATGTTCCATCCAATGTGGGGGATCCTTATCCTTGCTGCCTGTCAAACTGGGGGTCCAGAAAGCGACGAGTTCCGTTTTAGAATCCTGTCGCTGATCAGTGTCAATGAGAGCAGATGGCCCCTAAGCAACTATATTCAGCTCAGAGATATCATCATGGCTCTCTGGGCAACTTACGACTTCTGCGTGGAAGACCCAGAGCACTCTAGAGGCGTCATCATCTCCGGTCCCAGATCCACAGATTGGAGAGACGTTGTATGTAATTCAGACTTCTGGCTTCTACTGGTCTAATAATGTATTTAGTAAGAAACCAAAGAAGCTAGAAATTGGGTAATCTCTAGAGCCTTCTCTTCTTCAAGACGGCGACAAACCACCTGCAACGAGATTGCAGCACCATCGAATTTGACAAGTTCTTTCTGGTAAGTTTCGTGCACATGCCGATCAACCTCTGAAATGTAGCTGCTTTTCTTGACAGGAACATCTCGTGAAACATCGCAGGTCCCCACTCTCAGTGTGGCTACCGTGTAATCCAAGCCATTCCAGACGGCAGTGCATGGTAAAGTGACAACTTTGTCTTTCAAGCAGGCAGGGAACGGCGAAGCCGGCATTATGATAGCATCGATACCGTGCTCGTTCCAAAGCTCCATGTACTTTTGGACCAAACCTGTTCGCTTTTTTTGCAACTCCCACAGCTTAGAGACGGGCAGGTCCTCGGCTGTTGGGAACCATTTCGAAAGTAGATGATCAACTGGCTCCTTGGACTTGGCCACCAGGTCCAAAATCGTGCGGTAGCCGTTTGCTCCAAAAAATGGATAGATAGTTTGAGTCAGTTCTAGTAGATACTTGTCTGTCCAGTCAACCGTGGAATGACCCTCGCCTTCAACCAGCCCTCTGACTGTATCCAACGCGTTCTTCAAGGGAGCAGTTGCCGTAGAGGTACCGTCTGAGTCTAGGAACGCGATTTTCAGTTGCTTCTCCAGCCGGTAGGGACGATACTCCAATGGGAGACAGCCCGGGTCAATGTCTCTATAAGGCTTGGAGTCTATGATTGTTTGTAAGACATATTGAACGTTTTCCAGATAGTACGACAGCACACCATATATCGACTTGATGGATTCCTGTCCTGGCTGACCCGACTCCGTGCCAAAAGTAGGAACCCGTCCAAACGAGGGCTTGATGGAGAAGATCCCATTCAAGGCAGCCGGGTGTCTCACCGAACCCCCTATATCTGATCCAATTCCAAAACATGAGCCTCTCAGTGCACCAATTGCGCCTTCTCCGCCGGAAGAGCCGCCCCCGTTAAGATACTTCCGACTGAACGGATTTAAAGTACGTCCCCACAGAACGTTGGTGGTCTCGGAATACATCATCCCTGCCGAAGTGTTGGTCTTGCAAATAATAACGGCTCCTAGTCTCTTGAATAACTTCACGATAGCAGCGTCGGAAGTGGCTATCTTATCTGCCAACCCGACGAACCCCATCGACGACGCAAACCCTTCAATATTGATGTTATCCTTCAAAGAAACTACCACGCCATGGAGCGGTCCAATGAGCTTTTTGTGCGTTTCCAAGTACTCGTCCTGACTCACAGCTTCCTGTAATGCCTGCTCGAATCTCACTTCGGTGATAAAGTTCACTAACTGGTGGCCAACAGTGGCCCGACGACAGTACTTTTTGACCACCGTGGAAACGCTTAAAGTTTTCTCGAGATACTTTTGCTGAAGTTGCGGAATAGTGAGCTGGAAAATCTCGTTCTCTTGATCGGTGAACAACGTATCTACAAATTTTGTCACGTCGTTCAGTTCGTCGGGCAACGGAAGTTCCTCGACAAAATAATCCTTCAAAAGGGCATCCCGTGCAGCTAGCTTTCTGTCCCGTATCTCTTGCCAATCCATAATTGTCAACAATTTATTCCATTATCTAGTCGAGAAATATGTAGTCCTGATAGTGAAGGTTTCAAAATCTTACTCCTTGTATCCCCCACAAACGCGGATAATAACTTCCATGAAAACACGAATACAATCCAGGTAGTCGACGATATCGACACGCTCGTCGGGCATGGTGTTATACTTGCCTCCTGGTCCGCAAACAATGCCCTCCATTCCGAGCTTCTCGTAAAGGTGGCCCGCATCACTCCCGTAGAAGCATGGCGGCTTCAGTGCTCCCGTTGGCTGGTCAACTCCACGGACAGTCTTATAGCAGTCATTCAGTACCTTGACAATCTCCGCCTCGGGACTGACCTCAAACGGAGGCATAAAATCCCGTTTCACAAGACTTAGATCATACTTCATCTTGGGGAACTTCTCCTGGGTCTTTTTCAGCTCTGTCTCGAGATCTTCCAAAACGATAGTCTCGTTCTGACCAGGAGCATATCGTGCTGCACCAGTGAAGGTCACAAAATCTGCGACCTGGGGAGGACGCCATGTTTCGTAGTTTCTTCCCAGACCGCCCCTGATTGTGCCCACATGGCATCTGTTCACGCTCTCGTGAGTCTTGGTCTTGGCCTTGGAAAATTTCAGATCCGTCAATCTATTGATTGCGTCCATTGATGCAATGATCGCATCGGTGGCCTCCTCACGTTTGGACATGTGACGCGTATCCCCAATCACATCGATCTTGAAAATAGCCGAGCCAGCGTGCATGACAAGAGCGTACACGTCGGTAGGCTCGCAATTGATGAACATATCTGCGGATTCCTTAGTGATTACATTTTGGCTCAAAAGAGCCATGGTTCCTGCTCCCCCCTGAAGTTCACCAACCACGTACGTTAAGGTCAGGTCCTCGGAGATTTTGTATCCCGCTTCTATGAGAGTTTTGACTGCCATGTAATAGGCACAGCACCCAGACTTCATGTTGCTCACACCGATGCCATAAATAAAGTCTTTATCAATTTTTCCCTCATACGGATCGACTGTCCACCCTTCGGTGACGGGATTGACATCCACATGCCCGTTAAAAAGGAGCCTCTTTCCCGCCTGGTGCTTGGTACCCTTCCAAACACCAACAGAGTTGGCTCTTTGCATTCCATCGGACAAGTCTGAAAATCCCAAACTTTCAGCTTCTAAGCCAATTTTTTTCATCGCGGCCGTCATATACTCAATCGCCTCGATCTCACCAGGCGTCCGAGACTGGGACCGAATCTTAATGAAATCGGACAGAAACTGGAGACACTCTGATTCATTGAGCTCGGGTAGGCTAGACATATTTAACAAAAAGTAGTTTTTAAATCCTCAGACTTTTACTTTTAAAAGTTCCTGTTTCTAAAGGTAAATTTCCTTATCGAGTTATCCGATAACTGATTCGGAAAAATCCCTTATCAACATTTTTTTCACCTCGACCAACATAGCCAGTCCCTGTCCTCAGATGATTACTTATATATTTCATGTCTAGTCTACACACACTCATTTCTTTCTCAAGGCAAGCAAAGGACTTTGATTCGTTTTGAAATCTTTCAAAACTGCCCAGTTGTGTGCATCCAAACACGCCTGTCGAGAAAGTAGTACCGCTGGTCCAGCCCTGGCCTTCACGTCTTTCTTGTAGTTGTCAATCAGCTCGGCCCATGTCAAAGATCCAGCCTTGTTTTGCTTCAGTAGCTCAATGAACAGCTTGACATCGGCAATCGCATGGTTTCCAGCTTCTCCTCGGTACATCACCATGGCATGACAAGCGTCTCCAACCAGAATGACTTTCCCGCCCATATCGTTGAAGTCTGCTTCGGGCCAATCAGACAGGCGAATCTCCATGAAGCTCGAGCTCGAGGCAATCATTTTCTCTTTCAGAAACATCAGATCTTTATCCAGTCCCTCGGAGATCCGCTTGATCACAGCGATCTTGTCCTCTTCAGTTTCAAACGGCTCGAGTTTCTTGTCAGGGCAGTTCCACGAAAAGTTCACCTGACATTGATAATTGTCAGACTTGTTATATTTTGGTGAGGACAGCAGAGAGAACCAGAAAAACGAGTCTGTGGTTGGGATCGTTCCTTGAAATAACAGTTTGTCGAACTTTGCGCCAACCTCAGCGTACTCTTCTGGCGTCAGATTAACAGTGGCGCCCAGAAATCTGATGGGAAGATCATAAAGTGCATAGTTGTCAGGATTGGTGAACCGTCTGGTGGCCGAGTTGCTACCTTCGGCCCCTATCAGTAAACCTCCCGTGACGGACTTCCCGTTTTGGAAATGCACAGTAACAGATTCCTCGGTCGTTTCCACAGAAACCGTTTTGTGGCTCCACTGAACATCGATACCTTCCAACAAAGTCCGTCTGATTTGCTCCCTTCTAACTCTTAGTCTCTTGGAAGGAGGGATGTGGACCAGTGGTTGACCAGTAGATGCATTGATATAAACGAAGTTTCCACTATCATTTAGGTGAAAATCTTCGAGGACCTGGCAATCATAAACCTTTGCACGAATGTCCTCGGGCAGTAAAGAGAGAAAATCGTTAAGGGCCCAGTGAAGCGTTATTCCCCAGCCTTGACCTCGAGATGTGACCGAGTCGTCTCGATCAAAGATGATAAAAGGAATGTTGAGCTGCTTCAGTGCTTGCGCAGTGAGCAAGCCAGCGACTCCAGCACCGGAAATAAGTATAGACTTTGTATCCCACGACATTTGATTCAGCAGTAATGAAGAAATGCCGGTCTTTTTATTTTTGCAGCCCTGAGACTTTTGCGGGTCTCAGGATAAATTTCCTTATCAAAGTGCGGAAACTTGGAAAAACCTGCCGGCGGATTTAACCAGATTAAATTTCCAAAAATCATATTTAAGTCCCGGACACTTTTCGGTAAACAATCATTTAGCAGATGTCTACTGGTCACGAAGCAATCAACCCTATCCATCCCACCATGGTGGGAAAGCTCGATCCAGAGTTTGAGAAGATGTACAACGAACACGTTGCAAACACTCCAAACCGTCCAATCGATCTTCCACTCCTGAGACAGAACTACAACAAGATATACTCTTATGGTATTGCTCCAGCTCCTGAAATCAAAAGCATTGAAGATATCACTTTCAAAAGCTTCGATGGAGTGCCTGTCAAACTGAGAATCTACAAGCCAAACGGGTTCTCCGAGACTGAAAAACTACCGGTCCATATCGACTTCCATGGAGGTGGTGCTGCGGTTGGAGATCTTGACACAGAGGCACATATCTTGAAAGAGTACGTTGAGAGAGCTAGGATTGCTGTTGTTGACGTTGAATACCGACTAATTCCCGACTACAAGTTTCCGACCGGAGTTAAGGACTGCTTCGAAGCAGTTAAATATGTCTTTGAAAATGCCGAGACTTTAGGATTTAACAAAAACTCGATTTCTGTTGGAGGTGTCTCTGCTGGTGGTCACATCTCTCTAGCAGTTGACCACCTTTGCAGGGACATTGGCCTTAAGCTGGTTTTGATCTGTGCCGGAACTCCTCAAATTGCTGATATTTCGAATATTCCTACAGCTCAGGACTCTCCGTACGATTCTATCAAGGAGTGTGAGTTTGCTCCAACACTGAACTGGGCTCGTCTTAAGTGGTTTGATAACATTAAGTGGCAATGGCTCGAAGGCCTGACCGAGGAGCAGAAAAAGGAAGAACTTGACAAAATTGGATGGCTCAGAGACCTCACTCTTGCTACCAACTTTAAGGATCTTACTAAAACGTTGGTGTTTACTGCCGGATTGGATCCAATGAGAAGTGAGGGTCTCGCGTATGCTAAGATTTTGATGGACCACGGAGTTGAAGTTGTCTACAAGTGTTACGAAGGTGTGCCACATCCTTTCCAACACATGAACAAGAATTTGTGGCAAGCACGTGATTTCATCTACAGAACAGCACTGGAACTTGCTCTGGCCCACAAAACCCTGACTTTTTAAATATGCGGAATTGAATAAACTAGTAACCGGCGGAAATCTTCTGTACTTGCATTATCGATCGGCGACATTTTAGTTCTTCATGCATAGAAAATAATTCCGCCTTCAAAGTTTCCGATAAACTTTATATCTGAAAACTCGAATGGTGCACAATTCTTTCAGAAATGACTTCTGACTCTTTTGTCCCCGAAGGCTCAACCGTCCTAGTGACTGGTGGAACTGGATTCATAGGCGCCCATTGTATTCAGATTTTACTCGAACAAGGATTCAACGTCAAAGCTGCAGCCAGATCTCAAGAGAAGGCTGACCAGATGGCCCAAGTATTCGACAAATATAAAAATCAACTCTCTTTTGGCATTATTGAGGACATTACGGACTACAATTCTCTAGTCAATTTAGTCAAAGGCTGCACTGCAATTTTGCATTTGGCCAGTCCATATACTTATGCCGTCAATGATTTCAAGAAAGAGCTACTTGATCCCGCCTTGAAGGGAACGTTGACAATTCTCGAGGCAGCAAATCAAGAGAAATCAATCAAGCGCATTGTGATCACTTCTTCCTTTGCGGCGGTGTTTGATGCAACCAAAGGGTTGCAACCAGGAGTTGCCTTAACCGAAAGAGATTTCTCACCTCTTACATACGAGGATGGAATCAAGACCTCCGACCCAGCTGTTGCATATCGCGCTTCCAAAATTGTTAGCGAGAGAGCGGCCTGGGATTTCGTGAAAGACAAGAGGCCGGCATTTGATATAGTGGTGCTCTGTCCACCAATGGTTTACGGCCCTCTGGTCAGTACTAAGACCTTAAAATCGCTGGACCAGCTCAACTTTAGTAATTCGACTATATGGAATATGGCTACAAGCGGATCCAACTCAAGTGTTCCACCAACCAAGGGACCCGTTTTTGTGGACGTGAGAGATCTCGCATATGCTCATTATCAATCATTGGTTGTTCCTGAAGCATCCAATCAAAGATTTATGGTTTCTGCAGGTGTTTTCAGCAACCAAGAAATTTGTGATGCTTTGAGGGAGCAGCTGAGCCCAGCAAGAGCAAAGAAGGTTCCTGTTGGAACACCTAACAAAATTCTTGACCCGGAACACTTTACCACAGACTCTACTAAGGCCATTGAAGTATTAGGAATGTCATTCAGACCAGTCAATGAGCCAGTTGTTGATCTTGTCAATCAGCTTTACGATTTTCTAGGATAATCTTAATTACTGTTCATTGTATCGCACGAAAGTAGTTAGCTATAAAATTCCCAGTTTCATGGCCGTGTTTTTGATGTCTTCCTTGATATCGTAACCGCAAATCTCGGTAATAGTAAGTTTATCTGGGTTGTCGTTTTCCTTGGAAGACCATCCGATACGTTCATTTAAGTTTTCCCTAGCCCTCAGGGAAGCGGCCTGAATTCTGGTAGCCCTTGGCTTTCTGACCTCCTGATAAAGTCTCAAGCCATCTTCAACAGAAAAATTGAACTCTTTGCTGAAGATGTATCCGATAGCAAAAGCATCTTCGATAGCAGTGACAGCTCCCAAAGATTGGTCCGGCATCATTGGGTGAATCGCATCTCCAAGCAGCACCACTTTTCCTTTCTGCCAGTGCTCGTATGGTTGATGAACATAAAGTCTCCATTGTTTGATGTCGTAGGCAATCTTGAAGAGATCGAGCACTTTAGGATCAAGATCGGGGAATGTGCCGCAGAGCTCTTCAGTTGATGCCTCATCGTTCCATCCACCCATTCTTAGATCGTTCTTAGAAGATGGATAGAAGCAGTAGCAGGAGACCACCTCACCATTTTTACATGGAGACATGACAATCTTATCAATTCCAGACAATCCTGGAGTTCCTCTCCACCAGTACTCGATGGCCTCATTCTTGGAGTAGTCAGTCAAACCACGAGCAAGCACTTCCTTCGTGTCAAACAGACATCTGAAACAACATGATGTAGAAGGAGTAAAGTTTGGCTCGTTGCCAATTTGCTCACGAGTAAGCGATCTGATACCGTCAGCTGCCACGATCAGATCATGCGCGGCTTCATACCCATTTTCAAATTTGACTTTTCCATTCTCCGCGTCCACAGAGAGAGCTTTGTGGTCAACCAGCAATTTACATGGGATTCCTTCCATTTCCTCGCTAAGAGCGCACTTGAGCAACAAGTCGTGAATGTCGACTCTGTGGAGATTGTAGTAAGGAACACCAAACGACTTCTCATAATCTCCAAGATCGTAAACCCCGGTGGTTTCTCCATCTTGGAAATTACGCTTGATCAGCTTTTTGAGAATGACCGGTTTAGTATCCAGGAGTGGAACACCAAGCTCTTTGAGCAAACGACCTCCATTAGAGGCACACGATAAGCTGGCCCCGACCTCTCCTGCGTAATGATATCTTTCGTAGATGGTCACCTCGTGACCAAACTTCCTCAAACTTAAGGCAGCTGTGAGACCGGCAATTCCACCGCCTATCACGCCAACATTCATACAGTCTTTCTTTTCAGGCATTTTGTCATGGAACGATCGTCTTGTGTCAGTTTAAATAATGTCTGTAAATTTTGTTACGGCAAGTTTTTGTCCAGATTCCGCTCGGCCACTTTTCAGTAATATTGCGCACGGACATTTTTGTTTATCTTATCTCGAGAAATTTTTCGTATCAATTAGTGTTAGTCAGAAATATTGCGGTTCAAAAGTCATATATATGGAGCCACACAAGCTCAGCTTTCAAAATTAATCCAATAATGAGTTTGGACAAGAATATGGTTGAGGTGACAAGCGAAGATATGGAACATAAGACTCATCCAATCACATCTGTGCTGAGTGTCCAGAGTAATATATTTGCCGAGGAAGATCAAGATATCACCTTGGCCTTTATCAAAAACTATCAGAAAAATGGTATTGACTCGATTGTCAATGTTGACCTCAGTCAGGTGACAAAGAAAGTTGACAAGCAGTTGATGCTTATAATGTTTCTTTGCTACACTTGTCAATTTATAGACAAGGTGGCATTGAATTATGCGAACATCATGGGGTTACAAAAAGATCTCCATCTTGTTGGAAATCAGTTCTCCGACTTGGCAACCTACTTTTTCGTTGGATTCTTGATCTTTGAGCCTATCCAAGGTTTCTTCATTCAAAAGTTGTCACCAACCAGGGTTCTGTCGGTCAACGTGATTTTTTGGGGTGTTCTTTGTATGTGCAGCAGTGCAACGCATAACTTTGGCGGAATCATTTCTGTGAGAGTGTTGCTTGGATGTTCCGAAGCAGCTATTGCTCCATGCCTGGTCCTGATCACTAGTTCATGGTACACCAGAGGTCAGGCCGCTTTCAGAATGGGAATTTGGTACTGCGGTCTGGGTATGGGTCAAATTATTGGAGGACTCATTTCGTTCATCTTTCAGCACATCTCTAGAGCAGCTTCTTTCCCTGGATGGAAGATCATGTTCTTAGTCGTTGGGTTTGGAAATCTTGTGATCGGTCTTACGGGATACTTCCTTCTTCCTCTCAATCCAGTTGACTGTAAGTTTCTGTCAGACGATGAAAAATATGCCCTTTTGACAAAGCTTAGTGAATCCAAGATTGGTGTCCAAAGCCGAAAGTTTTCCAAGTCTCAAGTGTGGGAGGCGTTAACCGACATTACTTTCTACCTCTACTTTGTTATCGCGTGCACCATCTCGTTCTCGTCGAACACTATCACGACATTCTCGTCGGTGGACATCCTGTCGTTCGGATTCACTTCTAAACAAGCTGCTCTTTTAAACATGCCATCAGGAGCTGTTTCGATTGCGTCAACACTGCTTTCAACTTTCTTCATTATGAAAGGATTCCCAAGAGGCTTGTCTATCATGATACTATGTTTACCTGCAGTCTGCGGAGGGGCACTGTTATCTTTTCTTCCAAAGTCCAATAGAGCTGGTCTCTTAGTCGGTATCTACATGATCAACACGATCGTTGCTCCTCTCGCAATAATCTACGCTTGGGTTGGAAACTGTGTTGCAGGCCACACCAAGAAGATTTGTTTCAATATCTCTGTGATGTTAGGCTTTGGACTGGCTAATATTCTAGGTCCTCAGTCTTACAGAGCAGCAGACAAACCTGAATACTTGCCAGCCAAAATCAGCATGCTTGCAACTCAGGCTGCAACCATTTTGATCGCAGCAATAATCACACTGATTTATTACCTCAGAAACAAATCCAGAGAATCTGAAAAGAGAGATTTGGATTCTCAAGAAATTGAAGACGCTTACTTGAACAAAACCGACTTCGAAAATCGCTCTTTTAAATATCTTTATTAATCGCAGATGCTTCTTATATTACTCGAATTAAGGCAGTGTAGTAATTTTTCAAATCCGTATCTATTTATTAGTATCAGTGCGATAAATTCGGATTTAATGACTGTTGCCGAAAAAAGACGAGCCTGTGACTGGTGCCACTCCTCAAAACAGGTATGTCTAGGTGGCATCCCATGCAACCGATGCGCTAGGAACGGATGGGACTGCGTTATAAATAGACCACTCAAGAAGATGGGCCGCCCGATGAAACCTGCTTCTGATAAGCCCATCAAACCAAAGAAATATAACAAGAATGGGTGTATATCATGCAAGAAGCGAAAACGAAAATGTGAGAATGAAGCTTGGCCTTGCAAACTGTGCGCCAGACTAGGTCTAGAATGTAGTGGCCTGAACCAGTTGTCGAACTTACCCACGAAGAACGATCTTCTGTTACAACAAATTGATCAGTGCATGCAATTGAAGGAGAATGAAAAGCTCTATTTAAAGTATTTTGTTAATGAGGTTGCACCCATACTGTTTGCAAAAAGCCATGTGCATGTGTTCCTCGACAAAGTGTTTTCTTTAGCGTTGGTTTATGAGCAAATACGTGATCCAATAATTGGGATCGCCGCCACTCACCGATCTTGTCTTCTTGCCCAAGATATTCCTCCCACCAGGGTTCTCTCTCCAGCCTTAAGGGACTCAAACATTTACAGATCTCGAGCGAAACTCACCGAATATGGTCCGACAAGTGAAGATGTAGAACTGATTTCTGTTCTTCTCTTGGTTATGATGGAAATACTGGTCGGGGACAACTTGGACTGGTTCTCCTTGTTGAAAAAAGCCAACAGAATACTGGAGAGAAGTGGAGGCATCAAAGCGGTCACTTCCGATACCGAGGACGAATTGAAGCTGATTAATATCCAATTATTTTGCTACCTCGATTTCGTTTCAAGTTTGAGCACTTGCAACCCACCGTACCTCGAGCTGCAACAGCTAGACCGGCTTGAGATGGAAGGAGTATCTCCAGAGAGCCTGGGAGAATTCAACATCGTTGGTCTGGTAGAATCAGACGATATCGATCTCGACAAGATCATGAAATCACATTTTTTAGCATCTTCTTTTGGAGACAGGGATACTTCTGCGATATTAAAGATTGAACTCGGGTTCAAGTTTGGAATAGCTGGTGACATATTCAAAATTATGGGTAATATATCTACACTGGCAAGTCTCCGTAAACTTCGCCAACAAGACCCGAAATACGAATATCAATTCAATAAGTTTGCTAGCGACATTGAGATGGAACTGCAAAACTGGGATGTTCCACAGGAGATTAATTTTGAAAATATTTCCGATTTCCAGAGAACGCAGTATGCACTAGCTCTACAATGGGCGTGCTTTCTACGTCTCCACCAAATCCGATATGGCTACAACAGAGATGATTCAAGACCAAAAAGCTGCCTAATAAACATACTCCAAGCAATCGAGTCAATTCCTGAGAGATCACAGCTTGAAGGAGGTTTGCTAGTACCACTAATTCTAGCCGGCTCCGTTGCTACCCTAGAGAAAGATCGCAAATTTATTCGTCGTAGGATGAATAATATCAGTAGGACACTGAGATTTCCTTACGTCCAGAGATTCGAACAATTACTTGTCAGCATATGGGATCGTGATGAGCTAGATGGTAGTTTCGTGAACTGGGCGGCCGTCAGGTACTACGAATTTCCTGGTCTGGTTATGTTCTGATGAAAAGATTCTACTTAAATAAGTTTCCGTATTACATAATAACAATTAACCGGTATATGCCGCATAATTTTAGCAATTGCAAGGAAAGTATGACGTCCGTCGGGAAAAAATAAACGCTCGAGGGAAGGTCGGCCACGTGCTTCATTGGCTAACTCCAACTCCTCGGCAATCATGATAGGATTCCAAAAAGTCTTCCTCGTCACGGAAAGTCGTCCAATGACCTAACCGAGAAAAGTAACAGGAATATCCGTATCTCATTCGGTGTTGATTTTAATCTTTTTTGACCCGTTATCGTATTATCGCTATCGCTCTATCTGTCCCCGACCAGGGATTTTCTTCCAGAATTAGGAAAAAAGAATCTTTACGCTTAGAAAAATAGTGGACAAAAAGAACGAGTCGACGCTTGATAAGATACAACTCTGATACTGATAACGCTCCCCAGAACATTTAAATGAATTTCTTATCCGCATTCACGTTTGAGAAATTGTCAGTAATGAGCGGAGAAAAAATCCCAGTCGTGGTGAACGCAAATGAGTCCGGATCTCTGGAGTCAGGTTTGTCTCCAGAGGTCAGCAAGATTGACATGACTGCGGTCGAGAAAGGTGATCCAGTCCTCGCCAAAAAAATGTTCTTGATCAATAACGCTATCGACGAGATCGGATTCACTTGGTATCACGCCAAGCTTTTCTGCATTGCAGGTTATGGTTATTCTGTCGACTCTCAAATGGAAATGATCCAGTCATCGGTTCACACCTACGTTGCTTACCAATTTGGTGCTACATACCCGATCGATACCCAGATATCTTACGTGGGATTGTTGGTTGGATCTATCTTCTGGGGTTTTGGTGGTGACCTTATCGGCAGAAAGGTCTGTTTCAACAGTTCGTTGCTACTTACCGCATTATTTGGTTTCTTGACAGGTGGTATGAGTTCCATGTCGACGTACTGTATTTTTATGGCGTTGGCTAACTTTTCTGCTGGTGGAAACCTGGCTATGGATGTGGCCGTTTTCCTCGAGTATCTCCCGTTCAAGTACCAGTACATGAATACCATTATGGCAGCCTGGTGGGGTGTTGGACAAACTATTACTAACGTTTTGGCTTGGGCTTTTCTACCAAACTTTTCGTGCTCAGGACCAGACTACTGCCCTTCGAGTATCAATCGCGGATGGAGATACACTTGGTACGTCAACAGTGCCGTCGTTCTTGCATCTGGATTACTTCGTCTTTTCTGGTTCAAGCTCGAAGAAACTCCAAAGTTCTTGGTCTCTGTTGGAAGAGATGCCGAAGCCGTCGATAACTTGCAAAGATTGGCAAAGAAATACAACAGAAAATGCTCACTCACTTTGGAGCAGCTTGAGGCTTGTGGTCCAATTACATCTGAGTTCTACTCTGTTGAGAATGATGGATTCAACTACAAGAAAATCCTCAACATTGTTCGTCACCATTGCAAGATCCTTTATCAAGACAAAATTAATGGCTGGTCCACCTCGTTGATTCTCATTTCATGGCTTTTTATTGGCATTTCTTACAGCATTTTCTACAACTTCCTCTATATTTATATTGCTCAGCATGGTGGAGATACTGGAACTTCAACGTACATCGTTTACAGAAACTCTTCGGTTGCAAATTTTGTGGGTATCTTTGGTCCTGTTCTTGCAGGATATATGTGCCTCATTCCAAAGGTTGGAAGAAGGCTTACGATGAGTTTCGGAGCTCTTGCTTCTATGGCGATCTTATTTGGCTATACGACTGTGAGAACTGCGGCCGGTGACGCAGGATTCAGTTCGGCAACTTACTTCTTTATCAATGTCTACTATGGTTGCCTCTATGCATACACTCCAGAAGTCCTTCCCGCGCAAGCTCGCGGAACCGGTGTTGGATTAGCTCTTTTTGCAGCAAGAGTGTCCGGATCTTTTTCTCCAGTGACATACTACTTTGGTGAACAGTCAGGTTCATCTGTTCCAATTTGGGTTTGTGGAGGTGTGATTGGTTCTCTCGCTATTGTTTCTGCTCTGCTTCCTTTTGAACCATCCAAACACAGATCTGTGTAAGAAGCTAAAATAAAATATGAATATTATAATTAATCAAACATTATGTTCTTGAGATTGAATGGTTCCTCAAATAGGAACTCCCATAAATCTCGGGTATTAAGGTGAGCAGTATCCGTGCCGGATAGATTATCATGCTTGTGTATCAACACGTGGTTTTGGGGTAAAGGAGAAAACATGCTTTCGAAGTCCAACTCTCGAAGTAAATCATCATTTTCAATCTGATCGTAACCAGGACCTGAAGTGTCGGCCAATTCAACCAATGGAACAGCTTCGTGCTGTGCAAGCTTCTGAAACTGATCATTATCAAATGGTCCATACTGGATCTTTGAAGACACAGAAGCATGCATGACCGGGTTCTGCTTCCGTTTTTGAATAAGGTCACGTGTGGTGTGATATAGCTTTTCTAGAGTATGGATAGCATTCTCAGCTGGCGGACAATGAACTTTTAGACTTTGAAGAAGACTAGAGGTAGTTTGCATAATATGTTCAACCCTGTCCGACATCTGTGAATGACTCGCAAGCTCCTGTGAGTTGATGATGCAATAAAAAATCGTAAGCCCTGATTGATAAATAGAGTAAACTGAGAGGTACTTGTAATTAATATTTCCAGACAAGTCCAGCTCGTTGTAAATGGAAATAACTTTGGTACCACAGTTAAGAAGCAGATCGTATTCCTGATAGGTTAGGGTCCTCAAATTCTGTCCCACAGGACGGTACAACGTAAGCATCTGTTGGAAGTAAGTCAAAATGAGAAACTTCTTTGAAAAGTAGAAGATTTGGTGAAGATCTGTATTCGGAGTATTTTCGCACTCAATAACAGATAATAGCCAGTTATTGAGCTCAACGTGCATATCTGCTCGCCAGTCATCGACAGTTGAACCAACACTTACTGGTGTCTTGGTATGCGCGTATTGTTGAATCAGTGATTGAAGATTGCGAATTTTGAAAAACAGATACGAAACTGTAAGCCGTACGTCAGTTTTGTCTGGTATAATCATTTTAGTCGTGATATCCACATCATTCAGACTGAAAGGTTTGTTCACGTAGCAGCATATCTGACGATCCAGAGTATAGCAGCACCAAAAAAGACGCCTCTCGTAATTGGAAGCACACTTCTCTATCATATTCTCATCTTGAAAATCCAAATCAACGCACAACCTCATCGCATTTGCAACCACATACCATATTCCAGGAGATATTGGCTTGAGGAGACCAAATGAGCATATTAGCAGTAGTGACTGAAGAGATTGCAATTGTAGCTGATTACCTTTGTGTGGAGTTTGCAACGTAGGGATATTACACAGGAACCTTTTTAGAAAAACCACTGAAGACAGATAGTACTTTTGAACCTTGGAGCTTGAATCACCAGTGATGGCGGTGCCAATAGCCAATGAAATATAAAGAAGAAACAGTTCCCAATCAGAGAGCTCATTTCCGGAGTTATAATATCTGCTCGAAAGTAGGTAGAGTGTATCCTGGTTTTCAATTATTGGGTGCTGAATCCAAGCAAATTGATAGTAGCTGAAAATTATCTGATCACATGCCCTTTTAGATTCGGGTGGCTTTTCGATCTCTTCCAAGTGTTGATTAGAGTCTATCTTGCCAAAAATCGATGATTTTGTAATTTCATTGTCCGCTGATGAAAGTGATCCTTTGAATGGAATCATTGAAAGAACTGTTAACTGATCGATGGATATGCTATTTGAGGAATTCTCCAAAAGGTTATTCATTCTCTCAAACATCGACTCATATTTCGCTACTTTTTCTTCTAAGAACTGCACTCTTCTACTCAGGTCCGTCTTATCAACTTCTTTCGGAGTTTCGTAGTAATCATTTTGTGCGAATTGATCTCTTGATTTATACTCTTTTGTCAACGGATCTTGAACTAAACATTCAATACCAAGTCTCTGGCACCGAGAACAGCGAGGAAATCTGAAATCACATTTATGCTTCAAAGACCGGCATTTCTTACAAGCGGTACGGACTCTTGTTGCCATGAATAGTAGAACAGCCAGTTAATTGGCCCTGAGCTAAAAAATATCTACATTTAGTGAAAATTTAGGTCGGGCCGCAAGTCGGCCCGAGTCGGAAAAAGTCGCTTCTATCAATGAATGCAGGAAGATAATGAGGATATAAATTGGCTCATTTGTCTCGTCTATTGGTTCAAGATTTCTGAATGACAGTTTCTGAAGACGGATACATCGAGAGAGACATTCCAAAGATTAGCCTGAAGGATAGTAAGAATCGTAGGGAGGAGATAAAATCACAATTGTTTGATGCTGCCAAAACTGCAGGCTTCTTCACCCTTTACGAACAGGACTGTCCTTCGAAAGATGATATCGAAGAAATGTTCTTGCTTTCCCAAAAGTTCTTTGGACTTCCACTGGATAAGAAAACGAAGACCCCTCATATCAAGCTTCTGAACTCAGGATTTGAATCTTGCTCGCAAATTAGACCTTCAACCGGAACTGCAGATCAAAAAGAATCCTTGCAACTTCAGTATCACCGGATCAACCAAAATTGGCCAGAGGAAGAAGATGTTGGGAGTGAGTGGAGAGTGAAAACTCAAGAGTTCATGGAAAAATGTCAGAAGATTAGTAACTTTGTTATGGAGTTGTTTGCAGAAGCACTTGGATACCCAAGCGATTTTTTTACGAGGGCTCACGATATCACAAAGCCAACCGCTCAGACAACACTCAGACTTCTTCACTATTTTGACACGACAGGAAAAACCTTCACCGGTAACCATTGGAGAGCAGGCCCACACACTGATTTCGACTGCTTGACACTGCTTTTTCAAAAGTCTGGAAGCCATGGGTTAGAAGTCTGCCCTGGAAGAGAGACTCATACTGATTTCGGATATTCAGACAAATGGACCCCTGTTCCAGCATTCACTGGAGAGATTGTGATCAATATTGGAGATATGCTAATGTCATGGTCCGATGATATCTTGAAATCAAATTTCCACAGAGTCAGATTGCCATTGCCCGGAGAAGATCAGTCTGACAGATATACCATCGCTTTTTTCAACCAAGCAAACACTGATGTGGTTATTCAAGGTCCGCTCAAAAAGTACCCTGCTGTCACTGGAAAGGAGTTCATCGAGGAGGCAATGAGAAAAAACTTTGAGCGGTTGCAGATGGTTTCAAGCTAAATAGCGTATATAGGAAGGCATTAATTAAAGGAATATACTCTATCAATCTGTTTCAAATTGTCTAATTCAATCTTTATCGATTACACATCTTCCATTCACGAAGACCTTTCTGACATTTCTATCGTCTCCGTTGAAAACCCATTTATCGATTAGATCTTGAAATTTGCGGAGATCTTCCTCATCTTTTTGCATGATTCCTGAAATTGATGGATTCAAAAAGTCAAACAAGTCGATTGGAGAGTCCTCAACGTCGAGGTCAATCAATTGGCATTCCCATTTCTTTCCGACTGCAAACGAACCAAGCTTTTCCTCCTCACCAATAACTTTCGCACCACCTAAAGTAGCCAGGTATAGAGACTCATTAACAGAAAGCTTATCATGATCAGATCTGGTCTTCATAGCAACATGACGAGATACGAGCACCGCATGTCTGGCAGTCGTGAGTATCGAAGGAGAAAACCCACCAGAGACGTCTGTGCCTAATCCGACTTTGGAGTTGTGATCGAGCATCCACCGAACTCTTGCTTCGCCTGATGTCAAACAGCTATTAGAAGTAGGACAATGCGAGATTGAGCTTTTCCTTTCATTGATTAGTGCCAATTCTTCGTCTGATATAAATACACAATGACCTAGAATTGTGCTTTCATTGAGCAAGTTCTGAGAGTCGTAGATCCCAGCGTAGGTCTTGCATTCAGGAAACATTTGCAAAATTCCCTCGACCTCATCCTCCGTTTCACTCAGATGTGCCTGAATTGGAATTGATAGTTTCTCGCTTTGTTCCGCTAGCCACTTCATGTATTCTCTGGTGCACTTGTTGGCGTTACGTGGACTTAGGATTGGCTTTATGAGATCATAGCCCGGATCTCTTTTGCTGATATGCTCTATGACTTTCATTGTTGACTTAACTCCTCCCTCAAATCCTTCATCGGTATATTCTTTGCGAGCACAGTCCATACAACTTCTTCCAATGAAAGCCCTCTGACCAAGCTCATAAGCACAATCTGCCAAGATATTTGTTGACTGTGAATGAATAGTTGCGTAGTACGCGCAACAGGTAGTTCCATTGGCTAGGGTTTTCTTCACAACTTTTTTGTACACAGATTGAGCTTTATGTGGATCTTCTAGTGCCATTTCCACGGGATAAGTGTATTTGATCAACCATGAAAAAAGTGTGGAATTCCCAAAGACACCGCAATTAGGGTATTGAGGAGCATGAATGTGCGTATCGATAAACCCAGGAATGAAAAATTTAGAAAATCCCGATGAGCTGATATCTACAACAGCAATATTAGCAAGCTCATTATCATACTTCAAGGCTTCTTCTTTGATTGAACAATCGAGCCGTCCTTTTTTGATATACACAATGGTTCCTGTTGGATCAACACCGACCCTTGCATTGGGAATCGTCTCCAGAACATCGAGCTCTGGTGTATGAACCAAAGTGCCATGGTAGACAGTGAATGGCAAGTCACAAAGTGCTCGGGAGCTAATATCTTTAGGTAAATGGAAACTCATCGTGAAAGGAAAGCTGAACAACAATATTCGAGTCCATCTTTATATTCCAATGTTGATAATGCATAATTTTTTATCTGAATATAAGAGCCCGACTCGGCCCGACCAAAAAATTTGGGGTGAATCTTCGACGAAGGACTCGATGAAATATGCTATTAGAGGCCTATCAGACCACCGTTACATTACACTCGACAGTGTCCGAATGATTGTTCGAAGAAAAAACTGGGATCGATTAAATTTCGTGTTATGTGGTTGACATTGTCTGTCTTCTCAAAGCAGCATAAACCTGGTTGCAGTAAAGGGTACTTATGGATAAATAGGACAATCGGGAAACGCGGGCAGTGAGCTTTATTATCGGATTTTTGATTATCAATCAAAATTTCCCAATACGGAAATACTGTTTGCCCGACAATTCTAATTAATAGAGCGAGCCTAAAAAAATAATCTCAAACGAAAAATGCAAAAAGTCAGTTGGGATGACCTTCACACTACCGGTAACACCCTGATCTCGCCAGCTTATAAGAGCAATGGTCATGTTTTCACTTCAGGATCCACCGGCAAAGACTCTAATGGGCAATTTCCGTCGGATCCAAAGGCACAAACACATCTAGCTATAAAGCACCTGGAAAAAGTTCTCCAAGCATCTGGATCCTCACTTGAAAAAGTGTTGAAGGTTCTTCTTTTCATTGCAGACCCAAAAGACGCAGCTGCTATTAATAGTGTCTACAAGCTTTACTTTCCAAATAAACCAGCTAGATCTTGCGTCGTTGTGAAATTTCCAAATTCCGACATTAAAGTCGAGATGGAGTGTGTTGCAGAGTACGAGTCATATCAGGGCAGAATGATTAAGCTGTGATGGATGTATTTCTCCCTGAATCTGAGGGCTATCTCCAATGTAATAAGATACACTTTTAACAGTTAATACCGATTCATAAAAAGTCAGCTCAAAGAATTCAGGGTTTTGCCCTCGTAAACGCCGTCGTTCGTTTCTAGCCAATTGTCGACTATTTGGCCCGGGAACTTACGTATAAATTAACTAATAATATCCAATCGCTTACGGTCGTACCGAAATCTCTTATCTGAGATAAGAGCCTTGATATAATTCCAATAAGTGGAGATTAACTTAATACAGAACGCAAATACTTTTGCGATAAAACCTTTATAAAAACCAGTTATGTCTTACTTGCAATTACTTCAAACATAGGACTTACAATATGGATGAAAAGGAAAAAGGCAGCGTTGTCGAGGTGACGTCGGATAACGACTATCCAATTGAGTCTACCGACTTGCTCTTTGATCTTTTTTTGGAGACTAAGCAGTATCCAGCGGAGCAACTGGACGCAGACTCTAGACGAGTTAGAATTAAAACAGATGTTTTGCTCCTTCCAATCTTAATGTTTACGTATTTGCTTTCGTTCCTTGACAAGCAAACCTTAAATTACTCCAATGCTTACGGTTTACAAGCCGACAACAACATGACGAGTGAAGATTATTCATGGGTTGCAAGTGCAGCAAACTTTGGGTACCTGATTGCAGCTTATCCCTTCAACTTCATTTTGCAACGATACCCCGTCGGTAAAACTTTGACGGGGCTTGTGTTTATCTGGGGAATGATCTGCATGGCAACTGCTGGTGTGCATAACTTTACAGGGCTGTTCATAGCAAGATTTTTCTTGGGTATGGTCGAAGCGGTGATTGCTCCTGCATGTATGGCTATTACGGCAATGTTTTATAAAAGAGATGAACAATCAATGAGAATGTCTCTGTGGCTAGGTGTGAACGGAATCGCAAGTATTCTCGGAGGTTTACTATCGTGGGGATGTGGTCACGCGAGTGCAGAAATTGCACCCTGGAAGCTCATATATCTTGTTGTTGGAACAATAACTGTTGTTTGGAGCGGAGTTCTCGTTTTCCTACTTCCAGATTCCCCTAAGAACGCAAAAATGTTTACTCATTATGAAAAAGTTGTTATCATGCATCGCATTTCCAAAAACGGAAGCGGTGCAAAGAACAAAGAATATAAAAGGTACCAGATCAAGGAAGCCTTTATGGATCCTAAGTCTTACTTTTTATGGTCCATTCAAATAGCTCTGGGGCTACTAAATGGTGGAGTGACAAACTTTCAGTCGTCACTATTTAAAGGTTTCGGATTCACTGGATTGCAATCCACAAAACTTCAAATGGTTGGGGGAGCTATAGAGCTTGTCTCATGCGTTGCTTTCGGACTAATTTGCAACACTATTCCTCATACAATTCTGCTATGCATATCCCTTGCCGCAATTCCAGGGCTTGGTGGACTTATTGGCATTACCAAACTGCCACTCAGCAAGAAATACAGTCTTGCTGCATGCTGCTGGATTCAGAATTCGTTTGGCGCAAGTATCATTCTGTCGTGGTCGCTCCCATCCATCAATCTTTCGGGACACACAAAAAAGTCGGCAGTGCTCGGATTCAATTTTGTTCTATACGCAGCGTCAAATATCACCAGTCCACACTTTTTTTACGGGAGTGACTCACCACGTTATTGGAGAGCCTGTATCGGACTCATGATCTGCTATGGATGGTTAATAGCGTGCCCTATTGCGTTTGCTGGCTACTTGTTCTTGGTGAACCGGTCTAGAGACAAGAAAGGTTATGCTGTGATCGATAGGGAAGAGGTTCTTGCTGGGTTTGAGGACAAGACCGACTTTGAAAACAAAGGGTTTAGGTACCTTTTGTAAAGTAACATTTCAATCACTTTTGTCTTGCTTTTAATTTGTATTAAAGAGGAATTACATCAACGATTCTCAAGATAATTTGTGACTTGCACTGGAATTTCGTAGACGAGTCAAACACTGATCAGAAATTTTGACAGGGCTCCCTTATTAAATGTGTCATTTCCCGAGATGAGACTGGATCGGTCAATGACCGAAGTCAATCGAAGCAAAGTGAGTTTCAACGGTATCCATCACGGTAGTTTAGCGGGAATTTCCCGCTGATGAGTCACACCTAAACCCTTGCAGCTGGTGACCGGGCTTCGGTCTTTGTATAAATATGCGAGTGTCCCCCCTCTCAAAAGGCGCATTCTATCATTTTGACGAAAAAGAATAATAGTTGATTACAGCCATCCCCGCCGATAATCTCCTCCAAAATCCGGTATTATCCCACGGAACTCAATGAATGGCCCTTATCAATTGAAGTGAGGAGCGAGGAAATGTGAGAAACCCAACCACTTAGCATCAGCGTTGACCTTGTTTCATGGGGATGTCACACGAAAGCCCCGGTCAATGTTGATTATTTGATGCAGAAAAGTATCGAAGAGCTTCTTCATCGGACGAGCCCCAACTGTTTTCAAAGTCCAGTGCGATACCATTACTTGCTAGCAGACTTAGTCTGAGACACCATACTCTATAAGATCGTTGAGCACTAAAGTGTGAAACCAATGTTGAAAGTTCTTTACTGTATGTGTCTCCTGGAAATTTGCACTAGAACTTCAATCTTGCTGCAAGAGACCAGTGAAAAGTATGCCAAGCATCTTGGCGAAAGATTCTGTAATATCAACATGTCAGCAATTGGCATTCCAATGAGATTTCTTACAATAACAACAGGAATCAGCTGAATTATATTGATGGAAGTACAAAGTGGTGTATCATTTTGATTGGGAATTTTCCGAGTAAGATTGGCGTATACAGATAAGCGTTTTGAAATAATGCCGTGTTGCTTGTTCAAAATTATTACATGATTCAGGAGTAGCCACAACCACAGAATCTTCCTTTAAGAACAAATTATCGAAAGAGACTATCCATCAGTTTGTGCCACAACCGACATTGAACCGATAACTATTGCAATTCTAAGATCAATTCCTGCGTTAGATTCAACCATACATTATCTAGCATAGTACATGTCTGTTCAAGCAGTGCAACTACTTTGATCTATCTCAGCCAACGCCCCTGGAGAGCGCGTATGACCGTCCTGACTTCCAGGGCAAAATATTCCCTGCGAGCCGTTCAGCCTTGCCAGCCGCTACTATCTTCTACCCACAAAATGATCAGACAGGTGTTTTTACCACGAATTTGTTAGTTGACATGCAAGTTTTAGCTCAATAGCGCATAAAATTATGTGCAGTGCACAAATTTGAATTGTTATCTCTTTCATTTGACGGTTCCAAGATAACAGATACGTACGGTTACTTAGAATCCAAAAAATGTGGTTGCATCCATTTTACGGCATTATTTGACATTATCTCTATAAAAGATAAGCTTTTCAAACCAGCTTATATATCTAGAGGCAGCAATAGGGCAATTTGATTAAAACATGAAGCAAGACGAAGTTGTTTCAGTTAAATCCCTTAAAAATGTCAGTTCTGCCAAGAACGCAGAACTGTTGCAAACTGTCAGCGTCACAGAGGTTGGCATCTCTAAGCAATTCATTTTCGACGAAGATGACACCAAACTTGAAAAAGCACTCAAGCAGAGACAGCTTGGAATGATCACACTAGTCGGTGTTTTTGGTACAGGTTTGTTCCTCAGTAGTGGTGGAACACTTGCCAAGACTGGACCTGTCGGAATGTGCCTTGCATACCTGATCATTGGTGTTGTTGTCGGTTTGAACCAAATTGCACTTGCCGAGGTTGCAGCACTGGCTCCACTGACTGGGTCAAGTATTCGTCATGCTGAGATTTTTATTGATGAAGCCGTTGGCTTTGCTTTAGGATGGCTAAAAGTGTGGAATGCAATATTACCAGGAGCACTTGTTTCCACAGCCCTTGTGATGCAATATTGGACCACAGTCTCTCCTGGCGTTTGGATAACGGTGTTTATCGTCCCTATTGCAATAACCAATATCTTTTCAATTAAGCTCTATGGAGAGATAGAGTTTGTCTTTGCGCTATTGAAAATTGCGTTGATCCTCATTTTGATTCTAGCAGGACTAGTGCTCGATCTTGGAGGTGTCAAAGAGCAGCCTCGTCTTGGATTCCATTACTGGAAACATCCAGGACCATTTGCAGAGCACTTTGCAACTGGAAGTGTTGGCAGATTTGTTGGATTCTGGTCGGCATTATCCTCTGTGGTTTACTCGTACGGAGGCGTTCAAGCCATTGCCCTACTTGCGGGGGAAACTAAAAATCCTCGTACCAACATTCCCAAGGCTGCCAAAAGAATATTGTACAGAGTTGTTGGATTGTACATGCTCGCTGTGTTCATTTTAAGTTTGATCGTGCCTTACGATGACAAAAACATTGCCACCAGCGATGGTACAGCCGCCCACTCTCCGTATGTTATCGCTTTTGAAAGAGGAGGAATTAAAGTTTTGCCACACATTGTGAACGCCCTGACACTTTGCTCTGCCTGGTCCGAGGCTAACCTCAACGTGATGCAGGTGTCAAGAATCATGTTTTCACTTGCTGCAAAACATCAAGCTCCAGCGGCGTTCCTAAAAACCAATAAACTTTTCAGAGTCCCAGTGTTTGGTGTCGTGCTTGCATTGCTTTTCTGTGCGCTAGCTTACATGACATTGAACTCGACAGCTTCAAATGTTTTCAGTTGGTTCCAAAATCTCAGCTCGTCGGTTCTATTGTTGGAATGGATAATTATCTCAATATCGAATATTCGGATGAATAAGGCCCTGGTTGCCCAAGGGTACACCAGAAAAGATCTACCATACACAAATCCAATCGGTATTGCTGGTGCCTGGATCTCCCTGCTACTGTCTGTCCTGTTTCTTGTTACGGGAGGTTTCACAACTTTCATGCACGGACATTGGGATACTTCGGTTCTGGTGTCCTCGTATTGTTCGCCAATGATTTTCATTATTCTCTACGCAGGCTGGAAATTGTTTTACCGAACAGAACAGTGGCAACTGCAAGATATCTGTCTTCCTGAGCTTTTCGATGATTATCACAGCAAGCCAGAGCCAACTCCAGAGCCTCTTCGTGGATGGCGCATTATTACCTTTTTATGGGCTTAGGGAAAAGTTCGTGTAGAAAACTAGTTTGGACTTTCAAAAAGCGATAACAAAATCCTGTTTAATGAAGATCTCGGCCTATATCTCTCTGGTACTAACGTAAGCATCGACTTCCTTGATAACACTCGCTGTGGATTCCGACATAAAAAACGTAGTGCAAAATTGTTGATAAATTAGGAGAAATGCGGATGTATTTAAACAACGCATGGTCTTATCGCGACTTGGTTGGAAATTATATCGCAGAACGATGTATCGCAGTTCGGGAAAAAAAAAAAACGTTGACGTTGTAGCAGCCCACTACGAATCCGGAGTTGGTAAGCATTAACGGTTTAAGCTAGACGCCGGATGAGTAATCCGCGCGCTAACGGCAATGATGCGATAGGGATTGGGTATGTGAGAGCAGGGGCAGTAGAAGGTGGTACTGGTCAAGTGGACGAGTAGAGGAGGTGCAAATAGAACACCGAAAGGGGTAATAGATAAGGGGTGAGTTCGAGAGAGGGTAGTGGTGTGCGCACGACCATCTGAAAGGGGAAAGGACGCGTAAACAGGAGAGGAAGGAAGGGAGAGAAAAAGTAAAGTAGCGGAAATTGAAAAGATGGGAAAATAAAAGATGGGGGGAGTAGGAGAAGGTAGGAGGAGGGAAGTGGAAAAGG